>NW_018250444.1:71438-95899 GCF_001263595.1 Phalaenopsis equestris | reverse complement strand
ATTCCAAGGGCTTTGACCTCCCTGAATCTTGGATGTAATCTTCACTTTAGTTGTAAAACTCAACATAATTTAACAAATCAATTGGCCAGATTGAAAGTAAATTAAGATTGAAGTGAAAATATCATCACATTTTCTTAAACATTTTCATGGCTTCACCAATTCAAAGCACCATTTTATAAATCTCGAGACAAGGAGAAAGACAGAGAAAATTACCCAGAACTCATGGGGAAAGCACAACGCTCGAAATTTATATATAAAATCAAAGCCATACAAACTATGACAAGTAAATAACTTATCTCTAAATTTCTCCCCAAGAACACTCCTCAAAGTTCCTCTGAATCTCTTCCTTTCTTTACAGCACACGAAATTCCTCTTCAAAGTAGCAAGAAAGAAGAAATCTCTCACTTTCCCTCCACTCTTAAAATTTCTCGAAGAATTCCTCACAGTTACACATTCTAGCAAGCTCTCTACACACTAATGGAACCTATCTAACCTCCAGGACTCCTCCATTTTCTGCTAATATCTTCTCTTTAAAGATGTGGATGAGTTTTCCCAAGAGTTACTTATGCACCCCCTCCAAAATCCGACCTTATTCATTGTACAAGTACACATAACCGTCGATCCCGCCGTCGGCGGCCTTCTAGAGATTTTGTCCTGTAGCCTCGAGAAAATCTCGTCGTCGGTGGTGTTGATGGCGTTGTCGGCGCCCTTTGGCATTCCTCCACATTTAACTTTTTCTAAGAGTTGGCATAGCATCTTAGTTATTTTTGAAATTTTTTTTATGTAGCACATGTAAAAACCTACATGTCCTAGAAAACTTCTCACATCTTTAACATTAGTAGGTGGTGGTAATTTTTCTATACTTGGATTTTTACAGGATCTACCTTCATGTCATTTTCAGAAATTTTATGCCCAAGTATAATTCCTCCTGCAACCATAAATTGACATTTTTCCCAATTTAGTACTAGGTTGATTTTTTCACATAGTTCTAAAACTTTTTCTAAATTATTTAAACATAATTCAAATGAAGTCCCGAACATAGAGAAATCATCCATAAATACTTCCATTCCATGTTCAATCAAAATACTAAATATTGATATCATACATCTTTAAAATGTCGCAGGTGCATTGCATAGTCTAAAAGACATTCTACAAGAAGCAAATGTTCCATAAGGGCTTGTAGAAGTTGTGCCATAAGGGCTTGTAGATGTTGTTTTATCTTGATCCTCATGAGCAATTGGAATTTGATGATAACCGGTATATTCATCTAAAAAGCAGTAATGTTTGTTTCCAGCCAATCTATCCAACATTTGGTCAACAAAGGGTAAAGGAAAGTGATATTTCCTGGTGGTCATGTTTAATTTTCTATAATCTATACAAATTCGCCAACGAATAACTTATCTTATTGGAATTAATTCATTTTTCTCATTTACTTCAACGGTCCGTCCTCCTTTCTTTGGAACATAGTGAATTGGACTTACCCAAACACTGCTTGAAATAAGATATATAATTCCAACATCTAACCATTTTAAAATTTCTTTTTTAACAATTTCTTCCATTATTGGGTTTAACCTCATATGAGGATCAGCTTTAGGTTTGTATTGTTCATCTAATAGAATTCTGTGCATACAAATTAAAGGACTAATTCCTTTAATATCTGCTAAAGTCCATCTAAAAGCTTTTTATATTTTTTAACATTTCTACTAATTTTTGTTCTTGAATTTCAGTTAACTCAAAAGATACAAAAATAGGCAATGTAGATGAATTTCCTAAAAACACATTTTTTAAATGAGCAGGTAATACTTTCAGTTCAAGTTCAGGTGGTTTAATAATTGAAGGAATAAAATTTTTATTATTATTTTCCAACAAATCTAAAGTTTCAAATTTGTCCTGAATATAATCTAAATTTTCTTCTTTTATTTCATCCTCATTCTCAATAAACTCTTCTTGCTTTAAATTTTCTTCAAACTTTTTTTAAATTGCTCATTACTTAGACAATTAGTGAATTCCATCCCAAAATATTCATGTCTTTTTCTATTGCAGGATATTTCTTAGTTTTTGCAATATTAAATGTTACTTCTTGATCATTAACTCTCATTATTAATTCTCTTTTTTTTAAATCTATCACAGCTCTCCCTGTTGCAAGAAATGGTCTCCCCAAAATAATAGAAATTTCTTTATCTTCCTCCATATCTAATTATATAAAGTCTACAAGGAAAATAAATTTATCCACTTTTACTAATACATCTTCTATAACTCCTTTAGGATAGGTTATTGATCGATGAACTAACTGAAATAGAGCCTAGGATCGGTTCCCCAATAGGTGCATCTAAAAACTCTTCAAAAAGCATCCAAATTCATCAAATCTTCTAGAAACAGGGCCTGCACCAACACTGGCGTCGTTTGCGCCAAAGACTATTTAATTTAATCCACCTTCTCCGTCGAACGACACCATCAACGCCTAGTCTAGCGTCATCGACCCTGAACTTTTTTTTTAATTCTCTATTTTGACTCCAAATTTCATCTTTTTTGCTTCTTTTTTGCTCCAAGTCCTAAAAATAAGCACCCCACAATAAAACATAAAAAATACCCTCCATTAAAGTGCAATATCACCGAAAATGAGTATAAAATATGGGTTTAAAAATGCATATATTTTTGGTGTATCATTATCCTTCTCATGAATTCTAAGTAATCTTGTTATCCTTCTTCCTACAATGAGATATGGTTTTGTGAAGTATTAATTTTTTTATGTAAGGTTTTAAATGTAAATAAATTGTGATGATTCAAACTCTGATCTTCATTTACTTTTTGATCTAACCAATTGAAATGTTAAAATTTATTGAGAAACATAAGATCTGAAAGCCCTATGTTTTTTGCAATAACATAAAAGTCACATTCAATTTCATGGGTGAGAATTGAGTCCATGGTGTTGAGTGCAAATAAATGATGGGCGCATAATTGAAGATTTTAGGGTGACAGACTAAAATCTCCAATTTTGTCTAGATGTTTGGAAACTAAAGCGAGATTGTTAGCCCTCATAGGATGAAGAAGTGAGAGCACTGGAATGGCAGCCAATATCCTCTCAACCTAACCACAGATTTAGGGACCAAAGTATGGATTAGTCAATGTTCTTTATGCACTCTCAGAGGGTAAAAAATATAATTGCTCTTATTTGGCACAATACAATTTTATATGTATTTTAAATGATTTTATTTACTTCACAATACATAACCTCATTGTAAAGGGAAAGAATGATTTTTTAAATTTGAACTCTTCATTACAAAACTTTGTTTAGTATTAATAAGTTTACTTTTGAAGTTTAGCAAATAGCTTAGTTAACCTAGTTCTTTTAACCGCATTTCATTTAGCATACAGTAAACTTACTTTAAATTTTTTTTGCGTACTTAACTATTGGAGTTTGAATATAGTGTTTTACATTATAACCATAAGAACTTCCAACTCTATGTGGGATCGATACTTTGGACTCCATTAGAGATTTATTACTTGAGCGATACGTATATTTTTGTGTTATTATTACAGTTTGACAGCTTAAAGATTTTAAAGGATAAAACAATTTATACTGAATTTATTTTTATTAGGATTAAACTGCATATTTACTATATGTACTGTTATGTGTGTATAGTAATATTGAAAGATATTTGTAACACACTACAAAAACCATGCATCACTAAGTTACCCTTACGTATAGCCACGCTCAATTGGTTTTACTACTCATTTATTAACTTTTATTTTAAAAGCCCTTTTGGGTCTATTCATATTACATCTGATCAAATTTTATCTCAATATGCTCTTATTCCTTTAACTAAGTCTTTCTTTCATTTAGTCATACAATGTAGTTAGACATTTTTTATTTCCAAGAATATATCTATACTTGAACTACTCCTTTTTTATTTAGATAGATTATTTTCTTTAAACTGATCTAGCACTCTAAAGATTAGATTTTTTTCTGATTATCTAACATTTAACAATGAGGATTTTGTATCTTATGTAAATACTTGAACCTTGATCATCTTATTAATGTCTTTGTTATCCCTTTTGCATATTATTGCAATTACTTATGCATGAGATTAGTCAACACAAATAAGTTGGGGACAATCCCTTTAATTTTAAGACATGTCCTTTTTATGATAGCTTCACTTCATTATTAAATGATATTAGATTCAATAATAATAGTTATCATATTATAACTTAACCTTATATGGCTATTCAGGAATGTAAATGTGAGAATATAAATGAATTGAAGAATGTCACCTTAAATGATTATTTTCTTAAACATCAATTTTAAGGTTGTAGTATTAAGTCAATTTAGTTTAATTTGATAAAAAAATTAAATAAAAATAGTTAAAAAATAATACTTATTTTATGTACATTGAAATAAAATAAAATTTACTATATTTATACCGCTTGGATGAGAAATTTATAAGAGTTTATAAGTGGGCGCATATTCATAATAACAAAAATAATAAGCATATAACTTGCATTGAATATCATGAACCTTAGGATAGATATTCTAACATAAGTATGATCTTAAATTAATATGCTCCAAAGTTTTAATTTATTAGATATTAGCAATCTTAACCTAAACACAATTATAAGATTAAATGAGTATCTCTAATTGCATATATCTAGTCTTTCTTCTCACTCTTCTATGAACAGCTCTTATATTATTGAAGAGTGTAAACCCATGTCTTTCTAATCAAGCATTTATAAATTGCATATAAATCTCAATTTTCTTTCCTAAATTTGAAATATGAGGCTAATTTTAAATGATATAATTCATGGCTATTGATTAAACATTTCATAGCTACATTAGATTGATTGCTTTCATGGCTAAGTGATTTCAAGTTTAGTCATATTATATGATGGACATATGAAGGCCTAGCTAATATTATTTTTATCTTTGACTTAACTTTTAACTTTTACCCATAGTAGGTTTATTATATTTAGTTTTAAGCCTTCATATAAATTAGTATTAGGATAGGATCTTGGAATATTGGTACTCTCAAAGATAAAGTAATAGAATTAATTGATATTATGGTTCATAGGAAGATAAATATCTTATCTATTTTAAAAACTAAATGGGTTTGAGAAAAGGTAAAGGTGATTAATAGCTTAGGTATTAAATTTTGGTATTCATGTTGGAGTTGCTCTAGATTGGTGTAGCTATAATTATAGATAAAAGTTTAAAATATAATATTGTAAAAATTAAAATAATTGAAAATGGAATTATAGCCCTAAGAATTGGTCTGATACTAAGATTTTTAATGTTATATGTAATCATGCTCCTCAAGTAGGTTTAGATATTAGTTGAAAAGAAAAATTCTGGAATGATTTAAAAGAATTAATATAAATGATACCACTTGAAGAATTAGTTCTTATTGAAGGAGATTTAAATGGACCTGTGGATAGAGTGGTGAAAGATTTTAGAAATATTCTTGGTGGCTATGATTTTGGAGTGATTAATGAAGAAGGTAGAACTATATTAGAATTTATTTTAGCATATAATTTTGTTATTGCTAATGTTTTATTTAAGAAAAGAGGTGAGCATATTATTAGTTATAAGAATGAATCTAATAAAACTAAAATTGATTATTTTGTTATCAGAAAAAGAGATCATCGAGAGTGTAACAAGGTCATTCCAAGTGAAAGTTTAAGTACTAAACATTGATTATTAGTTATGAAATTTAAGATGAAGAGTTGTAAAATAAGGAATACAAGAAATATTGTTGTTGAATTAGATGGGAGCACCAATAAGACAAATAAAATAATTTTTATGAGTAAACTTCAAGATTTTAACACTTGGTATGTTGATGAAGAATCAAATTCTATGTGGGATAATGTAACAAGCACTATTCAATTAGTGACAAAAGATGTACTTGGAGAATCAAAAGAAAAAGTTTTGATAAAAAAAATAGTTGGTGGTGGAATAATATTGTGCAAGAAAAGAAAACATATGAGAAGGTGTGTTATAAAAATTGACTTTAACGTAATAGCTTAGAGAATTGTGAAAAATATAAGGTGCCCCGTAGAGTTTAAGAGAACAATTTGTGATGCTAAAATTTCTACTTTTAATAATATTTATAATATATTAGATACTAAAGAGCGTAAAAAAATATATGTATAAATTAGTCAATAAAGAGAAAAAAAGTAAAAATTTAATTATGTAAAGTTTATTAAAAATGAAAATAAATAAAAATGATTTTCTTAGAGGAAGACATATGTGGGTGAGCTATTTTGATAAAATTTTCAATGATATTTCTGAAAATATAATTGACCTTTGTGATCTTAATATCATTAATAACAATAAAATAATTTATTTTTACTGTCACATTAGTAAAAAAGACATTGAGGAGACTTTAAAGAAAATCAAGAGTGCAAAATCAGTAGGACCTGATAATATCTCAAATGAAGCGTGAAAATGATTTGAGAGTTTCTTGGCTTACCAAACATTTGAATATTCTTTTAAGAACTAAATGGATGGTTGAGGATAGGAGGAAGAGTATTTTGGTCCTCATTTTTTTAAAAAAAGTGGATGCACAAGAGTGTACAAATTATAGAGAAATTAAGCAGATGTGTCATACTTTAAAATTATGGGCGAGAGTAATCGAACATAGGTTAAGATATGATACAAAGATTTCTCATAATCAGTTTGGATTTATGTAGTTAAGGAGGATCTACATATGATTTTTCTTGGTATAGCAAAACTTACAGTAAGGTTCTAAGAGAAGTCTTTTGGAGAGTTCGAGAGAAGAAAGGTGTTGATATGACTTATATTCAAGCCGTTAAAGATATGTATACTAGAGCTGTTACTAATGTTTGAACATAAGGAGGATTGACCAAGTATTTTCTTATTTTAGTTGGATTACATTAGAGATTGACCTTAAGCCAAATCCTTTTTCTTTAGCTATGGATGTTCTTATAGGACATTACAGGAGGATGTACATTGGTGTATGCTTTCCACTGATGATATCCTTCTTGCGAATAATACTATAGAAAGAGTTCAAAAAAACTTGAATTATGGAGGCCTACATTGGAGTCTAAAGGCCTTCATTTGAGTAGGTGTAAAATTGAATACATGGAATGTACTTTTAGTAGTAGTAACTTTAGTGACAGAGTTGTAACTATGGGTTATCAAATCATTAAAAAGTGAGATCATTTTAGATATCTCGGGTCTATAGTTCAAAGTGGTGGTGATACATACAGGGATGTTATTAGTAGAATTCAAGTTGGTTGGTTGAAGTGAAGGTATGCATCAGACCTACTGCGTCGACTGCGTCGTAGAAAAGTACTGCTTAGACTAAAAGGAAAATTTTATATGATGGCGATGAGACCTGCAATGCTCTATGGCACAAAATATTGGCCTTTAAAATTGAAGCACACAAAAAAGATAAGTGTTGCTAAAAGATGACAATGATTAGGTAGATGAGTGGCTTGACACTTAGAGACAAAATGTGAAATGAAAATATCCGTGATAGGATTGGCTTAATTCCAGTGGTTGACAAGATTAGAGAGAGTCGTCTTAGATGGTTTGGTCACATTAAATGGCGATTATCTGAAGATCCTGGAAGGAGAGTATATATTTTAGATTAGACTTATATTAAGAAAGACATAGTTAAAACCTAAAAAAATTGGTCTTAGAGTATAAAAAATAACTTTAATTTGTTAGAATTAAATAAAAATTATGACGCTCAATAGGGCACAATGTAGAAAAAAGATGCATGTAGCTGACCATACTTAGTGAGATAAAGACTTGATGTTGTTGTTATTGATAATCAATAATTCTTATCATATATATTTTTATTTAAAGAGAAACAATTGCCACATTCCAAAAGGTTGATCTATCTTTTATATTGTACAATGAATAATTTTTAAGCATAGGCTATTCTTTAAGGGTAGTAGTTATTGAATCATAGTCAAATAACTTCTAACAATTAACTTATAATTATTATGATTAAATTCACTTAATTTAGGAAAATAAAATAAAAGAAAATATACTATATGTATTGATCCCATGAATAAAATTTATTATTATTATTATTTTGATTCCTGCAGTAGCCTCTCCTTAATCTGGCCACAATGCTCGAAGTAGATTCCCGTGAATATCGTCCAATAGAAGAATCGATCTGAACTACAATATTCAATATGACCATCATCTCCGGTGCCGCTCCCGCTCCCGCTCCCGGAGCCCGCTTCGCCCTCGTGGCTCTTCTTTCCTTTTCCGCTTTCTGCCTCTGGAAATCCTACAGTCTCCGTCACCGGCGCCGCAACCGCACACCCTCCTTAACTTTTCCAAACCCTAACCCTAAGCCTAAACCTAACCAACCAGCAAAAATCTTCTTCGCCTCGCAGACTGGTACTTCGGAGTTTCTCGCCCGTCGCCTCGCTACCCGCCTCTCCGCATGCGGCATAGCGGTCGACATTGTCGATCCCCGAGATTACGAGCCAGAAGACCTGCCCAAGGAAACGGTAGTCCTCATTGTCGCCTCCACATGGGAAAACGGCGAGCCTCCCCCCAACGCTGCGTTTCTCGCCCGATGGCTTGCAGAAAGCGCCGCCGACTTCCGTGTTGGATCCCTGATGCTCACCCGTTGCCAGTTCGCGGTGTTTGGGGTTGGGTCTCGGTCGTACGGCTCGACCTTCAACGCTGCTGCGCTAGACTTTACGCGGTGGATGAAGGAACTGGGCGCTGCGGAGATGATGCCATTGTGGGATGGGGATGTGGACGGAGGGGGGCTTGAAAAGGAATTCGATTTGTGGAGTGAGGAAATCTTGAGTTTCATGAAGGGGGAAAGGAGATTGGGTGATGAAGCGAGGAGAGATGAAGTTGATGAGCTCGAAGAGGATGTGGAGTTTGATGATGTTGATGAGGTGGTTATTGAGACTGTGGAGGATGATGTTGTTGATTTGGAAGACATTGCTGGAAAAGCACCGTCGAAAAAAACGAGTGGGGAGCTGGTCAATGGTAACGGTGGGATCAAGGAGATGGTTACGCCAATCATTAGAAAAAACTTGGAGAAACAGGTGGCATTACTGGGGTCCCATTGCATGCGATTTTACTTCTGTTTAGTTTGTATTATTAATGCTCGGTTGATTATCTGCTGATTGAAGGCCATTACTAACTGGTTCTATCATGGGCAACTTTAACCTATAGGAGTTCTATACTTCATTACTTTGTTTATGGCTGTCTAAAAATGTACAAATTTCTTACTTTCTTGTGAGTTAGAGAACTTTGCCTTGGTAAGATTTTTGTTGCAGGATTACATTGCAACATATTTCTTTAATTTTCTCGGTAAATCAAGTTGGACATACAAGTATAGATCATCTATGGTTCTGAATATGCAGGATCATTTTTATTGTGGGTTTTGAATGTGAAAAAATTCTTTACCCTCTATGATTTCAGTGGGTTCTATTTTAAGTAAGTGCAATTTTATTATTGCATGGAAAATGTCTAGTAACTAGCGATCTTCCTTCTCTTATTTAACTACTCTTATTTGAGCATGGCTTTTGGTCGTTAAGCAGTTTTAATTCTATCAATAACTGGTGGCAATGTGGTTTATGGATTTCATTTAAATCTTCGTAAGTTTTTTTTTATAGCAGACGATTTTTAATACATCTTTTTTCATGTTCATTATTTATGCGGGCCTCTTACACTTGTATATTTTCATGTCTAGTTTGCTTCTGATCCTATTTTTATTGGGTTGAACTCTTTTTATTTATTGCATGTGACAAAGAATACCACAAAAGAAATAGGTTTGACAAAAAGAGGAAAAATGAAAATTTGGATGAATTGAACTAAAGAGGATATATTAAGAAAAAGTTGCTTTAATCCTTGCGCTTAAACAAGACTATCACTTTTACTAATAATCTGCTACAAACTTAATAAGGTACATTAAAACAACAAGGAACTACAAAGTATAATAAGCATAAGAAATACTTGAATTCAAAACTCTCTGTGGAAAGATACTAACATTTTATTAGAGAAATATATTATGGTCAAAGAGAGGTATGGTCTACATATTAGAGAATTGGTTATAATGAACTTGGACAAATCTATTTGGAGAGAGATGAGTGTGTCGAATTGAGTTATGAAGATTCAATTTAGAGTTTATGTTCTTAGAGAAATTGTCATAAAAGATTTGTCTTGCCTTCACTCAACCAATAATCCTTATTTATATATAAAGATCAAATTCTACATTATACAATTATATACATAGTATAATTATATAGAGACTAGAAATAAAATAAAAACTCAATGTTGTTGTGTGGAGGGCTAATTAGGTTTGTGGTCGTTTATTAATCAAGAACTTAAGATGAGTTTAGAATTGAGGGCAAATAACCCTTGCATGTTCTTTGGCCAAGAATTCATACCCAACTGGTGAGTACTTTTTGTAACATGTTGAGTTATTTGTGGCAAATAACTTTGAATTGATGAATGATTTTGTCGCTCCCTCAAGCAAGTTCAGTAGTTTACTTGCTAAATATTAAGGACTGAGTTAGAGCTAATTCTCGAGTGATTTGATGAGATTTGGTTCCGGGCCACTTAGGCTAAGGGCATTCTGAGTTATAGGTGGTCCAAACCAACTCAAAATTAGCATCTTCTTGAACACATTTCAAGCTTATATACTGACCTGATTAATTTGACACAGATAAATATGAGTGCACATTAATTATTTGATTCTATTTGTTCTAGAAGTTGGGAAGTGCAGGAGATTTAACAAGAACAAATTCATCTTGGGTAACTCGAGCTAATCTGAAACATTAGCTTTACATGATGAATGAATATTTGAGATGTGTTTGGCATGTCAATATCGATGCCTCTGAATTTGTGGTTCATGTTTCATTTTCAAACCTTGTTTGCACTTTGGGCACTATGCTCCTGATTTGTAACTATTTTAGGGCTGTTATTTTTGCAAAAAGAAGACATTTCAATGCAATTTTGGTTGGCATTTGATGAACTTAAAGAGAAGTTTAGGGAGATTGCCAAGCAAAAATTATTTGTTTAACACTCATAATAAAAACAAATGAAAATATGAGGACTTTGGGATAAGGCTAATGATTGTAATGATTTTGGAAGTCACAAATACTCAAATATATTATGATAAACGTGATAGGATTCTCCGTAGAAATTATTTCAAAGCAATTATTTTTTTCTTCAAAGCTAACAGTATAGCTACAAACACTTAAAATAAAGGATAAACACCTAGAATTGGAGAGGTAGGCGATCTCTCCCAATTCCTACCTTTTTTTATGTAGGAGTTCTCTCCCACACCATAAACCCTAAGACTCAAGACACAATCTTTTGCATAACCCTAACCCTAAATATATTAGCCTATCTATGCTAAACCATAATAAATGACAAAATACTAAATTGCTCTTAGGATAAGAAAAGACAAATTTGCCTTTAGATGCCGATCTAACATTACTTTTCTCTCAAGAAGTCACATTGTCCTCAAAGTGGATAAAGGAAAATTGGTGCTGAATTAAGTTCATCTGTCTCTTCGTCACACAGTGTGAGAACCTGCAACGTCCTATTCTCGCAACGGTGCCTTGAGGAAAACTTTCATAACTAAAAAAACATAACCCCTTTGCTCGTTTCTCTTGAATCTCTGTCTCTGTAAGACTCTTGAAGTTGAACCCTGAGTAGTGTCCCCATATTCTTCTTTTTTAGTGGTTCCCCCTGAAATGATATCATATGAGTCATCGATGTCATGGTCGTGCAAGTACTCATGTGTAATTCTCTCATGGTGATGCTTCTGTTGTCCTCCATTTGGTTCTTGTCCTCCATCAGGTGGGCTAGCTCCATCATCTCTCCCAATCTGTACGGTTTCAACAGTCGGAGTGTTGCATGTATATTGGGTTTTAAACCCTTCATGAAATTCCTCTCTTGTATTGTTTCATAAATCCCCCTCAGCTGTCGTGACAGTAGCTGGAATCTCTCTCGATCCTCCATGACAGTCCCTTCTCGAGTCAATGCAAAGAATTTCTCGTGTGTTTTTTCTGACCGGTTCGAAAATGTTTTAACAAGCAATCCTTAAATTATTCTCATGAGCGGATCAAGTATCTAGCCTCCTTCCATTGAAATCATGTTGATTCATTCCTCTCTAAATGTAACCCCATTGTCACTAGTTTCTCTCCATTTATCCCATTCATCGCGAAATCACTCCACCCAATACACTAATTCATGTGCGTCGTCCCCCTCGAATATCGATATATTTAACTTCGTAATCTCAATATCTCCACCCCAACTTCTTCTCCCTTTGTTATTTTCCCCTATGTATCAAGGGTAAAGCTCCTTCCTTCGATCATAGTCCCATCCCATTCTAACTTCTCTTTTTTTTTTTTCTTTGCGCTCTTTCATACTGCTTGTATAATCCCTTTTCCATGTTTCGACCCAACCGTATCCATCAGAATTCTCTGATCCATCCCCCATCAGAGCCTCGCGAGGAGATTCTTGATGGTGGATTCTTTCCTTCTCGTGTTCATCTTTTTCAATCTCGTTTCATTTCAATTTGCTAATGAATTTTCGGTCAAGCCTTGGTTAGGGTTTGCAAACTGAAACGCCGACGGAGTCATGGATTGCAGCTCGACATGCCTCCTTATCATCTCTTTCAAGTTCTCGAATCAGTTGTCAATGGAGGAAAATCTTTCCTCTATTTAAGTTGCATTACCTCTTCCTTCAATTTTTTTTCCAATTCTTGGCCACCATTACCCACAAATAGATTTTTTTATCACAAAGGCGGAGAATTTTTAAGTCATGATTTTGTTTGTTGCTTCCCATTCCTCAAATCATGTTTGTATCACTACTAGGGTATTTGCTTGTATGCCATGATGCTTCCCAACTACCTCCAATGACGATTGTAAGGGTTATGCGTAATCCCATCGTTGCCTTCCCTATTGACTAGACTCATAATTATATCACGATATTTGGTGTCCATGTACTCAGTGATCTATACGCCATGACCCTCCCGTTAGCTTCCAACATAGTTTGATCGCGACTGTATTGTGATTATAGGTACATGCGATATCGACATTATTTCCTGGCGCGATTTTGATCCTTCCTTGGCTTCACAAGTGCTATTTGATACTTTACTAGGCATTGTTTTGAAAACTGGTTTGGATTGGCCGGTCGGACCATTCCAACCGGAAATCGAGAGTGGTACCGGTTTGGACATGAGTAAAACGGATTTGCAAAGATCCGATGTTGAGCTGTTCGAATTACAGGTCCAACTGAAAATCCATTCGAACCGCCGGCCGGTTTCTTATTTGTGATCGCTTCTCTGCCGTTGGCATAGGGAGTTTCTGAATTTTCCTCTGCCATAGGAGAAAGACAAAAAGCATTTCGAGGTCATTAAATTGGTTTGAGTCTAGTTCTCGTTGTCATCTACGGTACACTCGTCTTGACCTTTTTTAACTTTTCAAAAGTCTAGGTCATCACTTTTTCTCATTGAGAGTTATTATTGTTTAATTTATTCGTTCACGGCCACACATTCAAATTACTACCCATCATGAACCTCTGGCAACACCCTGCATGTCCCATAAACTTTCTCACTCCCTTGTGGGTTTTAGGCAGTGGCCCTTTCAATATAGCCAACACATTTGATGGGTCCACTGACACTAAGGTCTTGCACAACCTAGAGTCACCACGGAGCTCCACCTTGCTCCCTTCCACCATAATCTCCATAGTTAAGGATTTCCAATCCGCCTTTGTTTGTATGATCAGTTGTAGCCACTTTATCCCTAGAATTATATCAGTACTTCCCTGGTCATAGGGAAGGAAGTCCTCTATCACCTGTATGTTCTGTAGTGTCAGCACCAATCCCGTGCAAATTCTTTTGCATTTCTTCACCTTCTTGATCCCCATCATAACCCCAAAACTTTCTGTATCTACAAACTTTAATTCCAATTGGTCCACAACTCGATTTGAGATGAAGTTGAGTGGCCTCCCTACTATCCACCAACATCACCATTAGTTTCTACTTGATCTGTCCTCTCACCTTCACAGTGTGATTTAGAGTAAATCCCACCACTGAGTTGAGGGACATCTCCGTTACTTCCAGGTTTAAGCTCTCCTCTCCCTCCATCGCTTCTTCCTCCGACTCCTCACTATCTGCTTTTTTTCCCTCACAAACTAGAAAAACTTAAGTGAGTGCGATCCTTACACTGTTGGTCTTGGGCGTACTTTTCAATACAGAGGAGAGCAAAGGGACTATCATTCTCACACCGCGATCCCGTTTTCATTTCCCAGTTACACGTCGTGATCCCTGCTTTCTTGCTAGTTTGACCATGACTGCATTGTGAAGTAGTCTGCCTCAAATCCTATGGACTGCTTCCCAGATCACAACTGTGCCGCTAAGTCATGCCTCAAGAAATCAAATCATGAGGTTAATCCCGAAAGACACAAAGGAGATACTCGTCTATCGTCACAATCCTATATTTGATTGTACAATGACTGGGCACGTAGTAATATGTGATCCTTCCCCGTCCTCTTGCGTACCCCGCGAGAAATTTAATCGCGAGCTCAATCACAAAGTGCATGAAGGAGATGCTTTACTATTTCGCAAGGCTAGGTCATGAAATGAAGGTGACACCTGTAAGCTGCGATCACTTCGTTGATTTTGTAGAAATTTAATGCTCTGATACCATTTTGATACGATCCAAGTTGATTTTCAATGGTAATTAGTGCGAAGAAAATACTTTGTTTCACCAACATCAAATCAAAGTAATATAGTACCAAACAACCCACATGAATGCATAAAGGATAAGCAAATATAATTTGAGAGATTGGTGATCTCTCCCAAATCATATATTTAAGAGCTAGGAAATCCCTCTCAAACCGTAATACTCATAACCACAATCTTATGCATAACTCTAAACATATTAGTCCTATTTATACTAAATGATAATAAATAACAAAAGACTAAGTTGTCCTTAGACTAATAAAGACAAAATTGCTCTTAGGAACTGACGTAACATCTTGATTCAATTTGGTCTTTCTTTTTCTCTTAAAGCTTTAATACTTGAGTGGGAAAAGTTCTCGGTCTTTTTCATTTAATATATAGTATAACATGCAATGCACAAAATATTAAAATGACTAATGGTGAAAAGACATAAGATGACTTGAATAACATAGGCATTTGCTGAAAATACTTCAAAGTTATATGTCCTAGGCACCAAGGCTGTTTGGCACCATCACGCATCATTTCTCCCCTCCCTGCTTAACTTATAATAATGAACTCAGATTGTATTTCAATCAATGCTGCTTACGGCAGCAAATTTTTCTTTTTTTTGTTTTTGTTGTTTTTCGAAGCTTCGAGTATTCTACATTAAATGACAACGTTGAAATGTTTGGGAAAAAATCATTTAAATTTGGGGAAAAGAAATAAACACTGAAAAATTAGCGTGGCTATAGTGCTCTAGATTAAGGCTTCTAATTTTGGTTGGAATGGGCAGCATAAAGCAGGCAGGATCTCTAGATTAATTGCAGGTGAGAAGTTCAATCCTACATCTTCCTATTACAGGCAAACCCCTCTCCCTATTAATTTTTTTACGGCTAATTTTAGCTCCAATTGAAATACCTTCTTTTGTTTTACCAATTTTCAATCACTAGTTTTCCAGTAGGACTCACTTCATGTATTCAAGATTGAAACCTTATAGATCACCTGCCTTCTCGCTTTTGTACAACCTTTTTCCTAACCAATCATATGGTGCTTGTGGTTAGAGTCAGTACTACACATACGACCTTTTCCTAACGCCATCAATACTTTTGATCGACTATCTGAAAAAAGGAAAATAGGAAGTAAAGTGAATGTCTAGAAGGAAGGGATTTAAGGAGCAAGCACTGCGGTCAGCAAAACTGTTATATCTTTAGAAATCCAAGAAATTAAATTGGCTTGAGTTTCATTAGGCGTGCTCTTTAACTAGCTTCATTTATGGTTAAGGTTGCATTAAAAATCGAGTCTATTTTTTATGATAAGAATTCTGGGGATGAGAAGAAAAGAATATATAACCACGGACAATTTAGAAGACTCATGGTTTGGTGATTAGGAAACCTTCCAAAAGCTTTTCTCATGAATCACGGTTATCCAGGCTAGGTAAACTTGGCAAGGTTACGGGCTTAGTAATGGAGGAAATCCTAGCTAGGTTAACTAAGAAATGATTACAAAACACTGTTGACTTTGTTTAGTTTTTCTTACAAATCATAATACATCCATCACATCAGGGACTTCTGGAACGTTAACTTGCGCAATTTTTTTGATTAAGGTTTAAAATTAGAAATGCACATAATTTCCTGATTTTTTTTCGTTCATTAATTTAGCAGCAGATGCATTTTATTTTTGGAAAATTACTTGGTACATGTCTCTAGTTGAGCAAATTTTGTTGGTTTTTCTCATCCATTGGATGTTTCATTTTTTCGTTTTTGTTTTCCTCATGTGATAACTATTATTTTTTTTTGCCCATAATTTCATTTTTGAGTTCTCATTAAAAGACGGCAAAGGGCAACGTTTGTGTGATTTGCATCCATTCATCAATGCAGGGATACAAGATTATTGGTTCACATAGTGGTGTTAAAATTTGTAGATGGACGAAGGCACAACTTCGAGGGCGCGGGGGCTGCTACAAGCACTCATTTTATGGGATTGAGAGTCATAGGTAATGATTGCATAACTTTATAGCAATATTGTTGCTTGACGCACTATTCAATATTTGTAGCTGTTGAAATTTCATAATATAGCTCCAAGTATCAGTTTTATTTTTGGATTATAACTATTCCTCCCACTGATTTCTTTTTCATGCTGTATCAAGGTGCATGGAAGCAACCCCAAGCTTAGCTTGTGCAAATAAATGTGTATTTTGTTGGCGGCATCATACTAATCCTGTGGGAAAAGATTGGCGGTGGAAACTGGATGACCCTCTCGTTATTGTTGATGCCGCCATTGACCTGCATGTTAAAATGATAAAGCAAATGAAGGGTGTCCCAGGTATGCCTCTATTTTATGTTAACTGTACTTTCGAGAACTTTTCTGTATGATGGCTGAGGTCATTATCAATCTGAACTTAACAAAGATTGAATGAGTGCTTTTATATTTTCATTTAGTAACTCATAGTTGACATTGACTAATACTTGTGTTAAGAGCTATTTCGTACTTAAATAGTAGTTTTCTGACTTTTTGTTGTCGACATGTTACACACTTATTTGAGCTGTAGACATTCTTTTAATTTAAATGGTTCTGATGTCAAGATTTGTTGTCGAGTTTTGTAACTTCCATGAATAGTCACGATCAGTTTTCTTACTGTAGTAAGCTAACTTATAAAAAAAAGTCCTCCAGAAATTCACATTAACGGCTTGATTATTTTTAAAATATATTCCATGTAGAAAAAGGTCTGGTTAGTAATCTTCTAGCCCTAATCTTAAACATTTTCTGTTTTTGTAAGTTTTTACCTTCTCCTTCCGTTTACTGTAGGGGTTAAGGAGCAGCATTTACTTGAAGGTCTATCTCCCAGACACTGTGCATTGTCTCTTGTTGGTGAGCCAATCATGTATCCAGAGATAAATACACTTATTGAGGAACTGCACCGCAGGCACATATCTACTTTTCTTGTTACAAATGCTCAATTTCCTGATAGAATAAAGATGTTAAAACCTGTTACCCAGGTTTGTACACTTTAATTGATGCAATCAACTTGCTAAACATGCCATATAACGAACAACTTGTCATAAACATTACACTTGCAGTTATATGTGAGCGTTGATGCTGCAACAAAGGAGAGCTTGAAGGCAATTGATAGACCACTTTTTAGAGACTTTTGGGAGCGCTTTGTTGTGAGTTCTCTTCCTTGTATTGGTTAAGTGCGCTATATTGCTTGCCAAGGATGTATTTCTTACTTCTACCAAATTAAATCTTTATTAAGGATGTTTAGCTTCTATAGTAATCTGGTCATTTGTTCCTAAATGTGGTAATGTAGCACAAGGTGTCGGAATTACTTTTATCCACAAATTTGGAACACGCTCATTCTCATCTTTTTCTTATTTCTATTTAGAATACGGAATGTGAAATTCTTTTGAACCACTCATCTATCATAAGGTATTGAGCAAATATTTTTTTTCAGATTTTCTAAGAATTTAGAATCAATTGCTTGTTTTCGTCTTTGTTTTGTTTAATGCTTGTAAAATTTTCTGGGTTCAATCCTCTTCAATTTTAATTGCTTTTCTTATAGTATTCATGATCACAATAATTGATTGTAACACCAAAATTTTCAAATTTAAGGTATATTCTAAATTTTGCATCCCTAAAAATTTAATGGAAGCATTTTTTATAAAATTTTATGCATTGTATTGCTCAAATCGATATGTTATATTATATATGAATTTTGAATGGAATTGGATATATAAATTTAATAAGATGTTGGGTTAATTAAATTAATTAAACTTTAATTAGTTCCAAATCCCGCATGATCTTTGTTCACAATCGACTTATTCATGCGATATTTAGTTCTGGTTTTCATTCGAGGGGATGGTATCCTTTCCAGAGCCTACACATTTCTTCTTCTCCTCTCTTGATTCATTCCCTCAGTGAAAGCTTTGTCTTGTGCACTGTAACTCTGGCGGGATCGAATAACAACTGTGCGCATGACAGAATGTCACTAAAGGCATTTCAGGGCTCCAGGACAAAATTGGTAAATAGGAAACTCTCTTTCATGCTATTTTAGACATCCCTTTCCTTTCTTACACTTTCATTTTGACGTATGCCATGAATTTGTGAACTTTTCATTTATGGTAACTGTATTGGAGATGAACTTTCGTAGGAAGAGACTAACTTGGTCTGTGGGTTTCCATAAGGACTTTTAGCAAGAGATCAACAAGGTTAAGAGAGGATTAAGGGAATATAAAGAAGAGGGAAGAATAATAGGCTGGATCAAACAAGAGCTAGTTATGTCGAGAAGTCTGTTTGTGGTAAGATTTCATAAATGAGCTAAGTATTAGGCTGAATCACAAAATGAACTAAGATTCCATGAAATCCTCTACGATTGCTAGGTTGTTTACACGAGGAGATGAAACCGAGACGAGTGTGTGGAAACTCGTTGTAGGGCTGCTCCATTAATTCAAGAGAAATAATCTTGTGCTAATTTAAAATTATATCTCTATAGGTTTGCATGTGATTCTATATTTGAAGCTGTTGCATTTAGAATTTTTTGCATATTGTGGATGGATATTCGCATTGGCTATATGAATGTAAGTTGATTGCCCCCTTACGTTACATGTAATTTTACTATGCTATGAATTTGATAGATATGTTTACGAAATCACTTCCTACCGGTTTTCATTTGTTATAATTCATGTTTTTTATACATGAAATGCTCGATGAATGTTTGGTACATGAATTATGATTTAAGAAATGTCCCAAATGATGTTATATGTAGATTATTACACGAGTACTTGTAATACAAATGATAGGGATGTTGGGATTCTCTACTTCTGGTATTTAGTCGGTGACAAAACTTTGGGAACCATTAGGACTGAACAACGATGGAATGTTGGGAACCACTAGTACCGGTGGGCTATTGATATAAGGGTGGACAACCTTTATCAATAGCTAATTTAGCCTTCAAGTTGGGTGACGATCCAATAATATGACATGATATGGAATTAGTTGAGACCTATACAATTACAAGTGACAATACTTAGATTGATGATTCTTCTGAACATGCTTATGATTATTCTGCATGATTGAATGACATACATGTTTTATATAGTAATCTTGATTTTTTACATTATTTGCTTTTCTTTTACATGTTTTATATGATTCTAGCGTGTTGTGACTTTTGTGGACATATATAGTTAAAGATGAGCATGCACATTATTTCTTTTCAATGTACACAATTTTTTTTAGCCTTGATTATTTTGCTGAGTTTATCGATATTCACTCTATGTTGTCTTTCAAGAAGGGATAAAAAACACCCAAGGGAGTAGCCAGGTGTGAAGGTGTGACTTGTACATCTTTTTCATTTCATATTTGAGAGCTTGTATGGTCTATATGGTACATATTTATTTATGTTGAATTTAATAGCTCATAAATTGTGCGAAAATAGATGAATGTTTGAAGGAGAATAAAAAAGTACCGTGGGCAGTCTTCTAGACTAATTACAAAGCAAGAGGTATGAGTTGGAAATGTCTTGAAAATAAATGATAATCAACAACATTTTAAAAATTGGACCGAATCGGTCTGTTCAATTCTACATTGAACCAGTTGGTGGTCCGGTTTTGGTTGTGCTGAAAACCGACTCCGCATCAAATCGGGAAGAAGCAACTGGAACCAGCGGTCAAATCAGTCAATCGACCAGAACTGAAGGTAAAATTAGTCAACTGGTTAAAGTGTAATTTTTATATTATGCCAAATTTTTAAAATATGCATGTTTATTAGTCAATTACCCTAATTTTTTATGATTTTGTATTTTCTTGATTATATTTCCCTCTTGTTGACCATTCATATTGAATTTTATCTAATTTTTATGTCATGTAAGTTATATTTAATATTTTTTATTTTTATGACGTCGCCCGGTTCAACCGGCAATGGCCGGTTCGATTTTTTGAACCTTAATAATTTGAACAGGACAAATTAGGAAATTAGAGCAATTGAATTATAGGGCATTGTGCAACTGATATCACAATTGGTTGACAAAATGACTGCTATTGAGAAATCTTCCGTTAGTACAAGACTCAGATCTGAACTTGGCGCAGAAGTTTATTGACTCTTAAAAAAATTTTGCAAACATTCAAGTCACCGACATTCAAGGTTGTCAGTGACCCAACAGTTGTCGAAGATTGACTATTGAAAATTGGGAAGATTCTGGATGATATGATTTGCCCAGAAAATAAGAAAGTGGTTTTAGCCACTTTAATGCTAGAATGCGAGACAGAGAGGTGGTGACAGGTGCAACATCAAGAAAAATTTCAACTGACATATTTTCCACATATTAAGCAGGATGAATTTGTTAAAGTCTTCAAAAATTGGTTTTATTTGCCTTTAGTCATATTACAACTGCAAGATAAATTTTACAATCTTACTTAGAAGTCCAGATCAATTATGCTATGAGATATAATTTATTTTTCTTTCCAGATATGCACCTCATTATATCAATACCCAGGAAGAAAAGGTCATCAATTTCTGCGCAACCTCAGAGATTAGTTGAAGTTGGCTTTAACCCCATTTGAAATAAGTGATTTTTTAGTGTTAGTTGAAAATCCAAATGAATTGAGAATGAGCTGAATTTCTCCAGTTATCGGATCTTGACAAGAGAGACTATTTCCAAGTTAAGAAAATTAAATCAAAAGGTAGGTAGAAGTAGTCTCAGTCAGAAAAGCCAGTTTGTGAGAAATCTAGAAAAAATTATTTTGGGTAGCCCTTGATGACTTCAGGAAAGTGCTACAAATGTGGTTAGCCAGGGCATCTTCAGATGAACTGTATGCAATAATAGAAAAGAGATAGCAGATCGCTGACATCAAGGACGGGGCATCCCATAAAATTTTTAGAAGACTGTAAATCCAACAAAACTCAGTTTTTGGGAAGGCCTTCAATACAAGGGTGAAACTTCAGAGCGTAAAATTTATCAGCCAGTAAAAGCTAGAGTTTTTGTAATTACCCCTCAAAAAGCCAAAAATTTAAAGAAATGGTTATAGGTACGCTTCTGACGTATGAGCAGCTTGACACTATTTTTTTTTATTTAGGTGCTTCACATTTTTTCATTTCTAATGTATTTGTTGTCAGTTTAATGTTTGATATTGTGCATTTTACTCCTACATGTGTGTTGTTTTGTTTTCAGGAAATAAATTTTATGCAAATAGAAATTGTGTGGTACAGTTAACATTCATGATAAGAAATTGCAAGCAGAATTAATTATCATATCAATTCAGACTTTCAATATTCTATTAGGGATGAATTGGTTGGTAAAAATTTTGCTATAACTAAATGTTAGAAAAAATGAATGAAACTCAATTTTCTTGGTAAAAAACCATTCTATATCTTACGTGATTAAACTGCACGATCTTCTTTGATTAGCACAGTGAACATTTGTTGACCTCATTTTTGGTGAGGTCTAGTCTTCCTCTTAGGGTTTAGGATCTAGCCTTAGGGATCTCCCTTCGACTATCTTAGAACCTTAGAAATGGGACCCTCCTCGTTTTAGAAATTCAACCTACTTCTGTACCCTTTTGGAGTTTCGTGTGTGTGGTATCGACTTCTAGCACTTAGAAGGGTGAAACCAACATGAGGAAACCCAAAAGGGGTTCCTATAGGGCCTTTGGAGCCTTAGGGTGGCCTTCTGCACAATTCGCACTCCCGCGCGCACAAAACTTTACAATTCAGAGAGTCGATACATCCGATCGCCACAATTCGCATCGCTTGCACTGTTACCCGTCGAAGGCTTGAATAAACCTTTTGAAACCATTGATCGCGGGTCGAAATTTTATGAAATTTGAATTTTGACGCGTTTTTGACCCGATTGTCGACGACGTCGTCCGAGCGAGCCCGGGTGACAAAACGGACTGCACCGGCACGTCCGGAGCGTTGACTTTGAAACCGGACTGCACCGGCACGTCTGGAGCGTCGATTTTGCCTAGGAAGGACACCCATTTTGTTACGACACCGTGCGCGAGTAAATCACATATAATTTAATATATATATATGTATATATGTATATATATTAATTTATATAAAACCATTTTCTCTCTTTCCTCTTTAAACACTAAATCCCTAAACTCACGCACCCGAGCTCTGCCTCCATTCCCTCTCCCGTTCACGTGTCTGGCCTTTCCCTTTCTCGGTCTCAAGCCAACCAAGCTCCTCCTCCTCCATGCGAGAGAAAGTTGACCTCGTTCGTCCTTGCCTGACATCCTTCTGCTCGCAGCCTTCCTTCCCGAAGCCGTGCCAGTCTCCCTAGGCTGCGGTTTTCCTTTACTTGGTAGTTTGAATCTGGGAAGGTTGTTCCCTGGTACAATTGAATGACAAAATCTTCTCTTCTTCCCGATGCTTCCCTCGCTGCTACTGGGCTTGCCGCTCTGTCCGAGATTTTTCGGTGGCTTCGCCTTCTGTGAGAAGGGAGCGCGTCATTTTCTTCTTTGGCCCGATTCGAGTGCCGTGGGTCGATGGTGTGATCTCCTTTCTCTTCTCCTCTCTTCGCGGCCTATAAACAGAGTTTCTTTTGATTTTTTTTGGGGTTGTTGAGAAAAGGTTTTCTAAGAGGAGAGTAAAAAATTTTGGCTGTGAGGAGATTGGAAAGGGAATTTCTGTGAGAGCACTTCTTTGAGGTGAATTCTTGTGTTGCAGTGTTTTTACTTTGACATTAAAGAGGTACCCCTTTTTCTCCTTTCTTCTTCGGTGCCCTGTTTCCTTTCGGTTTTCCTCTCTGCCGAGCCTTTGAGCTTGGCTCTGTTGGATGATATAGCATGGTAGTTCTCTTTACTTTCATATCTTTCGAAGCATTCACTCTAAAAGCATATGAAAGATGAAATGTGAGCATGTTTTAGGAGTTAGACTTGGATATTTGCTTAAAGTGGTGGAGATATGGCATGTTCTTTGTTTATTCTATCATATTTATGTTGACAGCGATTTTGATAATTGAAACATGGTTTTGGAATAAATTCTACTCCTCTTGCAAGCGTGTTGGGATGTGTATTGTTACTCTGCTTATTTTTCGTTTAGCATGAGATATTGAAGAATTTATTGGGGCTTTCATGCATGCTAGGGAGGTTTCGGCTTTGGCATCTTAAGACTTGCTCTTGCTTGAAAATGAATGCTAGAAAGCTCATTTTATTTTTTTATACATGTGTGGGGCTCGGTTTAGCTCCTCATGAGGCATCACCCCTGTTCAAATATCTGTTGGAATCGTTTTATGCTTGGAATATTTAGACATGCAGGTTGTTTCTTAACTTTGGATGACTCAGTTTTACCTACAGACGGCTTGAACTTTAATTTCTATTAAAGTATGAATTTATATCAATGCTTGAGCCTGTTTTAATCTTGTTAAGCTCTGACTTTGGCTTTTGGTTCTTGTTGAGCTTCATATTGCTGGACTTGGTTTTTTTTTTTCTTGTTCAGCTCTGTTTTGGCTTTTGGTCCTTGTGGGGCTCGGTTTTGGTGCTTCTTAAATTCGGTTTTGGCTTGTAATGACTCGGCTTTGGAGCTGTGTGGGCATTCGGCTTTCATTACAGGAGCATGAGACGTTGACCTTTTGTTGAGGTGTTCAAGTTCTCTTTGCTAGCTTTAAGAAGCTCACTTTGGGCTCTTACTGACTTTCGATTTGTTTAAAAGTGACTGGGGTTTTAATTTCTATTAAAACCTGGATTTGTATCAATGCTTGGGTCTTGTTTTAGCCTTGCTGGGCTGGGTTTGGCTCTAGTTGGGGGCTTGGTTTGCTTTGTTTGGCCCTTACCCGAGAGAGGGTTT
>NW_018250444.1:69848-71428 GCF_001263595.1 Phalaenopsis equestris | reverse complement strand
ATGCTTTATGGGAGTCTGGATTTTAATATTGTTGGGCTCGGTTTTGGGCCTTGAATGGCTCGGCTTTGGGCTTTTGTTGGTGCTCGGTTTTCATTTCAGGAGTATGGGATGTTGATTTTTGTGGAGACTTGAGGCTTGACTTTTATTAAGGTGTTAAAGCTCTTTTCCTAGCTTTAAGAGCTCTCGTGTTTGGCCTCTACGGGACTCGGTTTGGCTCTAGTTGGGGGGCTGTGTTTGCTTTGTTCAGCCCTTGCCCGAGAAGTTGTTTGGAGGTGGTCTTGCTGGCTCTGGTTCCTATTCCTACCCGTGAGGCCTATTGTAGGTTGTTGGGTGTGATTTGGTCCTTCTTGCTAAGCTTGATTGGCTTGAATTTTATTGGTGGATCAAGTTTGTCATCCCAAAAATTATAATTACTTTAGTTATCCTCTTAGGTTTGTCAGGGAGGCATTGTAGCCATTGGTGGTTCTTTTGGTTGCCTTAGCCGTGAGCCCCTTTGTGCTCTGGATTGCTGTAGCCGTGTGCCTTACTTGTGCCTTGTGTTGCCTCTGGTCGTGGGCTTTAGCAGCTGCTCTTTGCCGCCTTAAACCGTGAGCTTTAACAGTTCTTTTCTGGCCCCTTTGTTGCCTTAACCGTAAGTCTTGCTTGTTGCCTCTTGGGCTGCCTTTGGTTATGGGTCCTAGCAGCTGTCCCTTGCTTTAGCCGCGAACCTCTTTTGTCCCCGTTCCTTGCCTTGGCCGAGAGCCTTGGTGGCTGCTTCCTCCTCTCTACTGACCCTGGCCGTGAGCGTTTATGTGGCTTTATGAGAAGATTTCGTGTTTATTTAATGTATGAGGCTATCTAAGGAACATCAGACCTCATGGGCGTACAGGTTTCCTTTACATTTTACAACACTTAATTTTCCTGTTTCTACCTGCTGTTGTTCTTCCTGTATAACATGTTATAATTTTTCTGTTATTGCCTGCTACTGTTCTTTCTGTATAGCATGTTATACTATTTCTGTTTTTACCTGTTACCGTACTGTACAACATGTTATATTTGTCCTGTTTCTACTTGCTACTGTTCTTCCTGTATAGCATGTCATACTGCCCCTGTTCCTACCTGTTCCACGTGCATTCTACTGTTTGTTCCTGCATTGCACACTTTATGTTATATAGCTTCAAGCATGTTTTCTTTCTATATAGGATGTTTAGAGGACTACAACCATAGAGCCGTTTGATTTGACATTATAACTGGACACCCTAGAAAACTTGAACTCGTCATGTCGGGAGCTTGGAGCTAGCGCAGTGGGCAACACGACCATCTTCAACAGCGGAACACGTCTTCCCCAACAAAACCATTTCTTTTCCTAGAAATTAAACAACAATCCATAGGATTTCGGGGTTGTTTGCCTAGCGCAACATAAATCCTTCACCTTTTTTTCTTTAGGCATTCGTATAGCTATGCTGTACGATTTAAGCCCTAACTCGTTCTAGGTTTCGAGGTTGTCGTCCGATACGACGCAAACCCTTATATCTTTTAGGCGATTTGTGTGGCCATGTCACACAAATATAAGCCCTAATTAAATAAAATTGGCAAAATGA
>NW_018250444.1:21256-68990 GCF_001263595.1 Phalaenopsis equestris | reverse complement strand
TTTTTGTGTGGGGTCGGACCCCCGATAGGTGTGTTGGTGGACTAGCTCCACCTGGACGTTGTACGTTGTGTAGGGCCCGCACTGGGTCCTCGGTTTTGTCTTTTCCTCGTATCTTTTGGTTTAGTTTGCTACTTGCAAAATTGAGCCAATTGTTTCGCCTTTTAATCGTTTGTTTAATTTAATTAAATATCTTAATATTATAATTGTTAAGCAAATGATAAGTTTGAAAAATACATCTTAAAATTCACGAGATAAAAACAATTGATAATAAAGAAAATGTGTACCCAGTTCACAGAACGACTTTTGTTTTTTTTTAGTGTCCGCACTAAAATGATAAGGTATTGGCCGATGCTGACCCTCAAAGCTTTCATTTTAAGCTGCTACGATGGAGTTCCCAACTCTTACTTTTTCCTGCAACCTACCCACCGGCCGAGAGGCCCGCAATGTCGTCGCAATGTTGCCCCTAAGATCAAATTTGGAGCTGGATTTGATGAACTTGAAGTCGTACTTGGAAAGGCTCCATTTGTCGTCATGAAGGTTGCTCCTCCGGTAGTTCAGGAGCCTTCTGCCGGGTTTGACTTGAACTGGCTCTAGGACTTTCCTTCTTGTAAGAAAACGAAGACCGTCACCGCCCCAACGTCCGTTAAGTCAGTCAATCCTTCGTCCGTCCGTTCGAGAGTAGTTACACCTACTGCCGCTGGATTCACTGTTACTGTGCCCGTCGTACCTTTTGCTAAAGGAAAGGAAAGGAAGTCTTGATTGAAGAGAATTCAGTCGGACAATAGGGTGTGGGTACCTAAGGTCGACTCTCTCGGAACCCTGTTAGCTCAGGTCAATGACGAGGGTAAGGAAAACACACTCTATAACTTGAGTCGACGTCTAATACCGACATGTAAAGTATCCCCCTATTGAGAAACATTGTCTAGCTTTAATTTTTGTCGCCCAGAAGTTTAGACATTACATGCTTTCTCATAAGGTCACCCTTATTTCAAAAGTTAATCCGTTGCAATATTTGATGACCCGACCAACACTTTCCGGATGTTTAGCAAGGTGGTCGATGATTTTATTGCAGTTGAATATAACTTTTGTTCGCCTTCGCACTATCAAGGGACAAATTTTAGCAGATTTCCTTACAGCACAACCACTTCCAGCTGGTCCCCTCTCAATGATGAACTACCAGATGAACAAATACTACAAGTGGAACCGTCTAGTACTCGACGTTGGGAAATGTATTTTGGTGGGGCTTCGTCAGCCAGGAAGGATAGAGGATTACAAACAGTCATACCGGGTAAAACAGAGATTGGTTTGATTTTCGTCACGCCGGACCAAAGAATGTTAAGGTTTTCTTGCCACTTGACAGAGCCATGCACGAATAATGAAGAGCCATGCACGAATAATGAAGCAGAGTATGAAGTCTTGATTACCAGATTGGAATTGATAATCTCGATGGATATAACAGACATTGCTATTTATGGAGATTCACAACTCGTCATTTAACAGATTGCTGGACAGTATAAGATCTTAAAATCGAGATTGGTAGAATACCATCAGTATGCGATGAAGTTGTTGGAACAGATTCCTAGCGTAGCTTTGTACCGGATTCCTCGAGGAGACAACGCTCAGGCCGACGCTCTAGCAAAACTTGCTAAGGAGCGTGTCCACCGGAGGATTCAGTCGACATTACAGTACAGGGACATCAAATTTTGTCACAGATCGCGATCGACAGTTTGCACAGGCTCGAAAAGGAAGAAGAAATAGCAGCTACAGTGGCAGACAATCTCGAAGACTGGCGTAGACATGCTATATTTGTTCTGTTTCTACCTGCTACTGTTCTTCCTGTATAGCATGTTATACTGTTCCTGTTTCTACCTGCTACCGTACTGTACAGCATGTTATATTTGTCCTGTTTCTACTTGTTACTGTTCTTCCTGTATAGCATGTCATACTGCTCTTGTTCCTACCTGTTATTACCTGTTCCTGTTCCACGTGCATTCTACTGTTTGTTCCTGCATTGCACACTTTATATTATATAGTTTCAAGCATGTTTCCTTTCTATATAGGATGTTTAGAGAACTACAACCATAGGACCGTTTGATTTGACACTATAACTAGACACCCTAGAAAACTTAAACTCGTCATATCGGGGAGCTTGGAGCTAGCGCGGTGGGCAGCACGACCATCTTCAATAGCATAACATGTCTTTCCCAGCAAAACCATTCCTTTCCTAGAAATTAAACAACAATCCATAGGATTTCGAGGTTGTTTGCCTAGCGCAACATAATTCCTCCACATTTTTCTTTAGGCATTCGTATAGCTCTGCTGTACGGTTTAAGCCCTAACTGGTTCTAGGTTCCGAGGTTGTCGTCTGATACGACGTAGACCCTCATATCTTCTAGGCGATTTGTGTGACCATGTCACGCAAATATAAGCCCTAATTAAATAAAATTGACAGGATGAAACACTTTAATAATTTCTTCTCGAAACTGAAGCCAAATCATAGGATAGACTGGAAAGTCACTGAGGTTCTCTTCAAGATCTGTGACCTCCCCTAGTTTCCCTTCATTTAGATTCCTCAATAATGTTCCAGATTCGAGCCTTTCTCCTTTCACACCTCTTCGTCCGATTTCGTTGAAAAGTCCTATCTATTTGACTTTTGACTTCTATTTGACTTCTTTGAAGATAGTATTTCCTGATTTTTATCGAGAGTTTTCTTAGGTGACTTCGGTTATTTAAGATGTAATTAACTATAGGGGCTTTTCCTTATAAGAAGATTTTCCGAACCCAGTCTAAAATAAACCTTATTTAATTCTTTGTATTAAATAGGAGAACTTGTCGGCAAATAAAACGGTTTTGTAGACCAAACGGATGTCATATATTTCTTAGTTTATTTGATCGAGTCTCATCCTCAAGTCTTGTGTTTATCCCTCGGGATAGATATAAGATTTGAGGTAGAACGCTCTTTCATTTAAACTGTGAAAATTGTGAGGTCAGTTTGATTTCATTTTTTTCTAAAAATTATATATATGTATGTAATTAAAACGTCCTTCCGAAGCGGTCGACGAGACTTCACTTCCAGAGACCGACAGCTTCTTACGGGCAACCTCTCCAAACTTTTTAGCTGCCGACAACATTATACAGTATTTGCGAAGTGATGAACTGGTGTTTTTAGCCAAATTTGAAATGTTGAATAAAGATGTGCAAGAATTGAACAACATTCTAGTTGTTGCAGAATTTTTTGTTGTATTTCCTGAAAATTTGCTAGGACTGCCACTAGAACGAGAAATTGAGCTTGCCATTGATGTGCAGTCAGGGACATTTGCATTTACAAGTCTTCTTACTAGATAACTTCCAAAATATTGTAAGAAATGAAATGTCAGTTGCAGGAACTGATAAATAAAGGTTTTTCTGGCCAAATAATTCTTCTTGAGTGCTCCAGTATTGTTTGTCAAGAATAAAGAGGGATCTATGCAGCTATACATTGATTATAGAGAGTAGAACAAAATGACAATCAAGAACAAATATCTTCTGCTCAAAACCGATGATCTATTTGATCAGTTAGAAGTTGTTACTGTATTTCTTGGATTGATCTGAGAACAAAATATCATTAGGTTAGAGTCTAATAGGCAGATATAATCAAAATAATTTTTGGGATTAGATATGATCTTTATAAATTATTAATTATGCATTTTTGACTTAATCAATACTTTTGATGTATTTATGGACCTGATGAATCAAATCTTTTAGCCTATGTGGATCAGTTTGTTATTATCTTTATTGATAATGTTCTGCTATATTCAAGAACTGATAATGATCTTACCAAACATTTGAGGATAATATTGGAGTTGTTGAGACATAATTATATCAAAATGTGAATTTGGCTGCGGAGTATTGCATTTTTTAGGTATATAATCAGTGGCTAATGAATATCAGTGAATCCTTAGAAGGTGAAAGCAATTGTGAAATGTACTAAAAGAAATAAAAATTTACAAAGGTATATAGTTTTCTTGATTTGGCTGGATATTACAAGAAATTCATTAAAGGATTTTCACATATAAATATGTCGTTGTCCAAACTAATGAGGAAAGATTTTCAATTTGAGTGAGCTGCAGAATGTGAACAGAGTTTTCAAGAGCTGAAACATTTAACCACTGCGTTTGTGTTAGCTATTCCATCATGAGCATAATGATTGACCATTCTCACGAGACTTGGGCTGCGTTTTAATGCAGATTAAAAAGGTAATACAACCTATGCATCCAGACAGTTGAAGCTACTTGAGAGGAATTATCCAATGCATGATCTAGAGTTAGCTGTTGTAGTATTTGCTCTAAAAATTTAGAGGCATTTCTTATATGCTGTGAAATGCGAAGTCTTCATATATCATCATAATTTGAAGAACATTTTCACACATAGAGCTGAATTTGAGGAGGAGAAGATAGTTAGAGCTAGGGATTCAAATAAGCCAAGCCGGCTCAAGATTGACTCTTTAACAATCTCGTGAGCCGAGCTTATCGAGCCACAAGATCGAGCTTGAGCTCAAACTGGAGCTCGAGCATGCCCAAACTCGGCTCGTTGGCTCGCGAGTCGGCTCGATTAGCCTACCACTAGTCATGTTGATTCATTTTTCAGTGAGCTCCCGTTGCCTTCTCTTCCTTCGACACCAATACCTTCTTCATAGAGCTTTTGTGAAAATTGAGTTTTCAATTCGTGCTCACGAGCCTACTGCTACCAGTATGAGTTGAGCTCAAGCCCGACTCGAGCTCTAGCTCACAGTTTGGCAAACGAGTTGAGCTCGAGTTTGGCATGGCTTGAGTTCGACTAGGCTTGTTTGCCCATCTAGCTAGAGCTGATCAAGGATTTAGATATGGATATATAGTTTTGTATTGACCGAGCAAATGTAGTTATTGTTATTTTGAGCCGTAAATCCACAGGCATTGCAAGCTAAATTCTTACCCAGGAGTTGGATTTGAAATGTCTTGTAGTTGGAAATCAGAAGGCCAGATGATATGGGGTATTTACATCATTTAATCGTTCAAACAACGCTAATGGATAAAATCAAGAGATCTTAGAAAGTTAATAGTGAATATCTGATGTTCCTGAAGTAATGTCAATTAGTAAAGTGGTCAGATATAATTTTTTATGAAGACTGTATTAGAAACAAATGTCAGTTATAGGTACCTATTGATTCTGATTTGAGATAAGAAATTCTACATCAAGCTCATCATTTGGGCTATGCAATTCATTCAGGCGGCACTAAAATGTATAAGGATTTGACATTGTTCTAATGGTCAGGTATGAAGAAAGATATTGCTCAATATGTATTTGAATGTCAAGCTTATCTGATTGTAAAAGCTGAACATTAAAGATCTAACAGATTGTTACAAATAATGCTTATACCTGAATGAAAATTGGAAGAAATTGCTATGAATTTTGTTATGGGATTTCTTCGATCCAGGCAAGGTTATGATATTATTTGGTTCATCATTGACAGACTAACAAAGTCAACTCCAATCACTCAGACAAATTCTGTGGAAAAGTTGGCCAGCTTGTATTTTTAAAAAATTATCAAAGTGCACGGAATTCCTAAAGTCATCATTCCTGACATAGATCGAAGATTCACGTCCAGGTTATGAAAATACATTCAACATGGTTTGGTTACACAGTTGCACTTTAGCATAACATTTTTTCCACAAACCGGCACACAATCAGAAAGGACAATTTAAGTATCATATTCCAAAGATTTGTTAATTCTTTGTGTTCTTAACTTTGGAGATAGTTGGAAGATCATATTCCAATGATCAAGTTGGCCTTCAACAACAGCTTTCAGTCAAGTATCAAAATGACTCTTTATAAAGCACTATATGACAACAAATACAAAACTTCTTTAAGTTGGGTTGAAGTGGGTGAACGTTAATACTAGTTCCTGAGTTAGTTGATGAAGCTACAGGGAAAATCCAGTTAATCAGAGTCAGATTGAAAGTTTCTCATGATCTATAATAGAAATATCATGACTCGAAGTACAAAACAGTAGAATTTGAACTTAGTGATTTTGTATTTATTAAAGTCAGACTTATGAAAAGTACAAATAAATTTGGTCGAGGAAGCAAGGTGAGTCCCAGGTACATCGGTTCTTTTGAAATTATAGAATGAATCAATCCCGTTACTTACAGACTAGAGTTACTTGCTATCAGTTATTCATGATGTATGTCATATTTCAATTCTGTGAAAATGAGTTTCAAATTCAAACTAGAGGATTTTTCCTGAAGGCATTGAAGTGCAGTAAAATCTAAATTATATTGAAGAGCTTAAAGGAATTTTAAAAATTGATGTTAAGAAGCTGAGGAACAAACAAATTCTTTTTGTTAAAATAAAGTGGAAGCACGTGCTTGAAAAGAAGTTATATGTGAAAACGAAGAAATGCGACAGGATATTCCTTTATGTTTGAGTCATAAATTTTAAGAAAAAGAAGTAACGCGACAACTTTTTTATGAGGGGAGAGCTGTAACACCAAAATTTTCAAATTGAAGCTCTTCCCCAAATTTTGCATCCCTAAAAGTTTAATCGAAGCAATTTTAAACCTTAATTTATTCCAAATCCTGCGTGATCATTGTTCACAATCGACTTATTCATGTGATATTTGGCTTTGGCTTTCAATTGAAGGGTTGATATCCTTTCCAGAGCCTACGATTTTCTTCTTCCCCTCTTCTGATTCATTCCCTCACGAGAAAGCTTTGCTTCGTGCACCGCAGCATAAGAGGGATCAAATAGCATCCGCGTGCATGACAGAGTTCCATAGAGTGCATTTCAGGGCTCCATGATGAAATCGGTAAGTAGGAAGTCCTCTTTCACACTATTCTAGACATTCATTTCCTTTCTTACACTTTCATTTTAACGAATGCCACAAATTTGTGCTTTTTTTTTCATTTTCGGTAACTGTAGCAAAGACGAACTCATGTCGGAAGAGAAAATGTTGGTCTGTGGGTTTTCGTGACGGCTTTTAGCACGAAGATTAAGAAAGGAATAAGGGAATATGAAGAAGAGGTGGGATCGAAGAATGGTTGGTTTTGACGAGGGGCTTGTTTATGGTAAGATTTCCTAAATGAGTCTAATGCTTGGTTAAATCATTAAATGAGCCAAGATTCCATGAAATCCTAAGCTATCTACGATTTCCAGGTGGTTTACATGAGGTGACGGGCTTGAAACGATCGTGTGAAAATTCATCATAGGATTACTCCGTCAATTCAGGTGAAATAATGTTGTGCTAACTTAAGAAAAATATCTTTGTGGGTTTCCTTGTGATTCTATGTTTGAAATTGTTGTATTTAGAATTTTCTGTCTATTATGGATGAATATCTGCATTGACTGTATGAATGCAAATTGATTGCCCTTTTACAATACGTTTGATTTTACTATAACATGAATTTGATGAATATGTTTATAAAATCATTGCCTGCATGTCTTCAATTGCTATAATTCATGCATATGATATATGAAATATTTGATGAATGTTTGTTGCAAAAATTATACTTCAAGAAATGTCATAAGTGGTATTATAGATAAATTATAACATGAACTTGCAAGTAGAGATGATAGAAATGTAAAGTTTCCCGACTTCTACTATTCAAGCAGTGATGAAACTCTCAGAACCGTTGGGATTAGCTGGCGACAAAATGTATAGAACTATTAGTACCAAGGGGTTTTTAATAACTACTATGTTACGGGGCTCAATCTTTATTAATAACTGATGTGGCCTTCGGGCTAGGTGCGACCCAATGATATGACATGACATGAAAGTTGTTGAAGCCTATAAAAATACAAGTGATATTGCTATGATTTTATTAATGATTCTTATGAACATGTTTAGGATTACACATTAATGAATGACATATATGTTTTATACATCAAACATGATTTTCCGCATTGTTTTTTTTTTAAACTTTCTATACGATTTTAGCATGTTATAAGTTGTGTGTCGACATGTACAGTTACATATGAGCATGAATGTTGTTTTCTTTTGGTATATAAAATCTTATTTTTGCATTGATTTTTTTGCTGAGTTTATTGTTGCTCACTCTTTATTGTTTTCTTTTAATGATAAAGATCACTGGGGGCGGCGAGTAGCCATATATGACTTGTATAGCTTTTGCATTTCATAATTATGGGAAAATGTACACTCTTTTGGGTACATATTTTATTATGCTGGATTTAACAATTCTGTAAAGTTATACTTGTTTTGATGATATTAGTTTCAAGGTTTGAATATATGTGAATGTAAATGAATTATGAACAAAATTGTATAATTTATGCACTCATTGACTCATGATTCTGCAAGTCAGGATGAATGCTGGTTAGAGTTTAGTATGGCCGAATTGTCTGCCTCTATCGCACCGTAGCCGACCCTTAAAGGGGAGGGGGGTAGTTGGGTCGTGATACATATTGGTTTCTATTTTTTGATTTTTTTTTATGTATATTCTAAGAGAATAAAAAAAGAATGGTAATGTTCTTTCTTCGCTATTAAGACCTTGCTTGATTCTGACGGGAAAAGTAAAATAAATTGAGAAGCGGTTTTAGTATTGGGTTGATAGCCAAATAAGCCACTCAGATGCTAAGTGATGTTCAAGAATTCTCATAATGATTTTTCATTTGATCCAAAGTAGCTTCAAAAGGTGGGAAGGTAACATTTAGCTAGGGAGAATCAAACGACGACAAGCAAAAATGATGTTACCCTTTAATGGAAAAGTTTATCATTTCTATTTAATATTAAATGAGTTCTTGTTATCTAGGCCTTTCATAAACACCAATATACGTTAAAATAGAACTTCATTAAACAGATTTTCCTCTATTTTGCTGTCCTTTTCTAAAGCTGCATTTGTGTAAATTACGTATCCTCTGCTTTCTTCCTCAGGAAAGGGGCAATATAGTTAATAGTAAACGGCATACTTTCAATTAGAATAATGATAAATCCTTCAATTTATTTCAGATAATTCTTATTTTTCTTTTACCTCCAAATAGTTACGGCTAATGGTGCTTATTAGAACCAAGATTATACATTTAACTTTTGCAATTGACTTGTAAAAAATGCAGCTTGAAAGTAAAAATGTTGATCCTTTAAAAAAATAAAAAAGTTTGCAAGATTTTATCAATCTGTGCATCCAATACCAGGAAAACTTCCACAAATTAGATGCAATAGAATATTGTTTCCTTCTTTTTTATCAACCCAACTGCTATTTTGTTACATTATATACTCCCCTTCTAACCTCCTATTGATTCTTATGTCTTTTCTGACAGGATTCTCTAAAAGCTTTGCAAAGCAAACAGCAGAGAACAGTTTACCGTTTAACTCTAGTTAAAGGATGGAATGCTGAAGAAGTAGAGGCATACGCTAACTTGCTAGGCCTCGGAGAACCAGATTTCATCGAGATTAAGGGTGTCACATACTGTGGCTCGTGAGTTGCTTATTCTCTTTCCTTTAGTCTATTCTTAGTAATCATGGTTCTGTTCAGTGGCGAAACTAGGTTAAGCCCAATTTTTACTTTTGAGATTTCCTCATAAATGATGGAAAATCTAATATTTTTTTTCTATAAGTTAAGACAATATAGTTGTTTTGTCCACTCCCAAATTGTTTGCCCTACACCTAGAAAAATTTTAACATTTGATAATTTTGCCACACTTAAGAATGAAGCTGGTGTCACCTCTGGCTCTGTTATGGAGTTCTCTACATGTTTGTTTTACAGGACTGCCACATCAAAGCTGACAATGGAGAATGTTCCCTGGCATTCTGATGTTAGAAAGTTCTCTGAAACTTTGGCCATCAAAAGCAACGGCCTTTATGACGTAGCATGTGAGCATGTTCATTCTTGCTGTGTTCTTCTGGCAAAAGTTGGCAAGTTCAAAATCAATGGTTTGTGGCACACCTGGATAGACTACGAAAGGTTTCATGATCTAGTAGGTCCTTACCCTGCTACTTTTTCCACTTATTTATTTTTATTTTTTAATTAGAACTATGCAGTTATAGAAAGTGAGTTATTTATTTATTTATTTATTTTTATTTTGCTTTTTCGCATTTAATAGAATATTATAATATTATTTTAATAATATTTATAATTGATTTGAGAGCGGATAAAAATGTTAACTCACCATTGCTTAAAAGAACGTAAGAGCTGAGATTATTCAAAGCAAGCACTTGTGACGGCATAAAGCCGACATTTGGGGAATCAGAAACTGATAATTTTCATTGGGATCTAGGTGTCTTCAGGAAAGGCCTTCAGAACTGAAGACTACATGGCTCTTACACCATCTTGGGCCGTGTATGGTGCAGAGGAAGGTGGATTTGATCCAAATCAGTTTCGCTATAAAAAAGAGCGTCTTAAAAACTAGTTGGTTGTTTTATAGAGCCACACAAAAAAAAAAAAAAAAAAAAAAAAATCAAAATCTACCAATAGTTTAATGACAGCAACTAAGCTGTTCTTTATGTTTCATGTTTTATGTGATATTAAAATTTTCTTTTACTATTAGTTTAAAAAAAATCTGTGTTAAAAAAAGCTGATATAGATTGATTTTTGGTGGCTTATTTGTCGAATCATATGGTCCGTTTAGTCATCCACTTCCACCACAAGAATATTGTAACCGAATGGGAAATACCAACGAATCAGCTAAAGCCAAGACTTTTCACTTGTTGCAGTTATTAGTGCTTTCGATATATAAATATAAATATAAATATATATATATATATATATCATATATATAATATTTGTGTTAATTCTGGAGTAACAAAAGAAGCAGGTGAATAACTGATAATATTGAGATTGTGGAAAACATCTTCAAAATTGGTAATCTTTGGCATCAATGTACGTTATGATAATGTGCGCATCTGTATAATTAATTTAGTCTGTTTTGTTTTTCATATGATATGAAATACGAAGGGAGTTAGGAGTGCAAAAAGCCAAAGCTTGAGCGAGCCTCGTGCTCTACGTAATTGGTAGATTCGAAATCCTTTTTTTTTTTTTAAATTAGCGTTCGAAATGGCTCATAACATTTTTAAGGTTGCTGTCAATTCAAAATTTTTTGATCATTTCAGTTCGTGCTTGGAGTTTAATTTCAATGATTTAAAAATAATAATTTTATTTATGAAAATCATAATTAATGGAAAAATTATAATAAATATAATTTTTTAATTTTTGCCAAAAGAAGTAAACCCAAGTCAACGTTTTGTCATGCTTTGTGAGCTTGATTAAGCTTATTGGAAGCGGGATTTGATCGATTTATTGTTATTAGATATGTCTCATCAAAAAAATTATTTCAACTATAAGTTTGCAGAAATGAATGTTTTAATAGTTCTAGATTTCATTTTACAAATTTTCAATACAAATACATTGAGATTTGGTCTTAGATTATTATTTTTTTAATAATGCCTCTTTAGCCCTTAATTTTCAGATGTCATAGTCATTGAGCCTAAAAATAATATAATTGAAGTAAATGGAAACTGTTAATTTTATTTTCTTAATATTTATGATTCTTTATAAAAAAAAAAAATTTGAGTATAAATCTTCTTTAGATTTTAAAACTCATTTTCTTTAATAATTTATCGTTTTTTACTCCTTTAGCTATAGGTGAGGACAAATTTCTTACCAAGATTTATAACATTTGTTTTGGGTCTTTAATTTTCTCTTAAGAAAAAGTTGATTGTTTCAATTTGGATGGATTAAAAGTTGAGAAATCAAAAAGATTTTTAAGTTTTGTAGGGAGCTTTGATCTTCTTCTAAAAAGAAGAAGGTGGTCCATATTTGGGTTGATTCATTTCAAGGTGAGAAAGTTTCTTAATCTGTATGATGGATCTTTAATATTTTCTTAAAGCAAGTTGGTTGACTTTGCTTAGTTGGATAAGATATTGATTGAGAGAAGTTCATAATTCATTTGATGGAGCTTTAGTTTTCCTCTAAAAATTGGTTAAATAACACCATTTTGATGAATTAGATCAATAAAAAGAGACATTTTCATCCTATTTTGAGACTCTAATTTTTTCTCAATCAAGTCTTAATTTTCCATGAAATTTAATGTACCGTGTGTGTGAGATAGTGATTAACTATTGGTCGCTAAAATTCTCTCTTGAAAAATTTTCTTTGGATTTAATTTAATTTATATATATATATTTGATTTTTAAAAAAAATAACATTTTAATTTTTTGAAAAATGAGACTAACATAATCTAATTCATTTAATAGTTTAAATAAACGAGCACAACACCACGAGCAATGCACATATCCCAAAGAATAGACACATTACTTGATAGTGATGTTTGATTAAATAAACTAATAAATTTATAACATCCGTTTGGTTTATGAAATCTCTTTATGTTGATCGACAAGTTCCCCTATCAAACATAAAGATTAGATAGAGTTTATATTACCTGAGTTCTAAAGCTCCCTATAGAGACAAACCCTATAATTAATTACATCTTAATTGACTAAACTCACCTGAGAAGACTCTTGATTTAGGTTAGAGATATTTGTCTTCAAGAATCTCAAAGTTTAGGGCATCAAGATCGGACATGGAAAGTCAAATGGGAATGGACCAAATAGGAATAGTTAATTTGGAATCTGATGCGCCCTTAGTATGTGCTATTTTCTGCATGTTTTATGTCAATTAAATCCCCGGTAAGAGTGCCAAAAACTTGAAATGCTATAAAATATAGAAAATAACTCACACACTAGAGGTTCTATGCAAATGCATGTATCGCTTCAAGTAATATACGAATTTCTTTAAAAACCCCAGTATCAATCCCACAGAGAAGCAAGGTAAGAAATCCCTTAAGCTAATTCTAGTTTACTATTATCAGTCCTTAGTTTGGAATGTCAATTTAAGTGGTTTTTCTAAGAAGTACTCCTAAAAGGCAAGTCTTAAGTTTAAAACAACAAACAACTACTTCTAAATGAAAATATTAATTTTAAAGATAACCCTTTATGGATGAATTGGTTTGGGAAATTTTGAGATGTTAAAAACTACTATTCATATGAAGTGAATTGGACAATGTATAGGAATGCGATACATTAAATATTATATGCGTCAAATAGGAGCAATCCTATTCTTTACCCTCTAAGAGTGCATAAAGAACATTGACTAATCCAGAGTTTGGTCCCTAAATCTGTGGTTAGGTTGAGATGATACTGGTTGCCACTCCAGAGCTCCCACTTCTCCTTTGCCTGAGGGCTAACAATCTCACTTTAGTTCCTAAGCAACTGGACCAGATATGGGATTTTAGTCTGTCACCCTAAAGTCTCCAATTCTACGTCCATCAAAGTATATTTCGTTATTTATTTGCACTTAACCCAATGTACTACATTCTCATTTTTAAAATTGAATGTGATTCTTTCTTTGTTATAGAGAGCATAGCCCTTTCGGATCTTATATTTCTCAACAAAGTTTAACATTACAATAGACCTAAATTACAATGTAAATGAAGTTCAATTATACTTTCCTATTTATTTTCAGTCAACCCCATGGACTACATTCTCATCCATGAAATTGATTATGATTCTTACTTTATTGTAGAAAGCGTAGCCGTTTCGGATCTTATGTTTCTCAACAAAATCTAACATTATAACAGACTTAAATTGCAATGTATATGAAGTTCAAGTAAAAATCATCACATTTATAATTAAAATGTATACTAAAATGCATCCCAAAATCTTAAACATGAATCCTACTCATTGCAAAAGAAAAAAAATGAAAATAACAGCATAATCTTCTAATGCCACTATTTCCAAACAAGAAGAAAGAGTAACAAAAACTACTCACAAAGCACGAAGAAAACAAGAAGGAAAACTTCATTACATCAAAGAAAATCCACTAGATAAGTGTTTATAAAATTATAAGATAATGAAGAATACAATACTTAGCTTTTTCCCTTTGAATGAAAGATGAAGATCTCTCTCACAAAGTCTCCCGCTAATCCATGCAATGCTTGTACAATTCCTTACAGATTCTCTCAAAATCCCCTCTCCAATCTCTCCAAAAAAGGTAGAAATCTACATTTCTACTTTTATTCTAAGATCTCTAAAAATTTCTCACAAATTTCCCTTCATACACACGCTTATCATGAGAGGCTTCAGCCCCTCTATTTTAAAGAGATAAAATTCCTTCTTTTTCCCAAAAGACACATCTTTTCATTCCAAGAGGCATATCTCTTCATTCAATAGCCTTTCCCAAGTGTATATATTCATTGAACCACTCCATGGGGCATTTGATTCACGTAGAGCCTTCTAGAACATCTCAAAATAGTAAAAAAACTGCCAAAAATCCGTCCATAACCATCCCTGACGCCTCCGACGCCGGTTTCTGGTGCCTTTAGCATTTGTTCTCTGGATTTTAGCACCTCAGGCACTTGTTTTCTCAATTCTGGTGCCTCTGGAACCACTGGTACCACCCTGCAGTAGCTCTATTGTTTTGCTCCATTTGGCTCCTTTTCAGCTCCATTTCGCCCCGTTTTAGTTACGTTTCGCTCCTAACATATATACTTACAAGATAAGCATGAAAGCAAACTTTCTTTAAAGTGTAATTTTATTCAAGAACGTGTGATAAATGTAAAGGAGATTAAGTATAGAAATTGAAATGTGTCAAGTCAGAATTTTCTTTCTTACTTGTTTTTACTCCTCATTATACCGTTTTTGCTTCATTTTCACCAAAAGTCCATTTCTTATACTTGAAGACAAAATATATAAAATAATTTCCTTTAAAGTGTAATATCATTAGAAATGTGCATAAAATGAACATGAAATGTACTCTAAAAATAGTTAATTTTTAGGTGCATCAATACCTCCAAACTTAAACGTTACTTGTCCTCAAGTAATACTATAACTTTAAAAATATGTTGATTTATATTAGTGGGTTTCTTTAAGATGTACTAAAATTTTGTTCTAGAAATGTTATAGTTCAAAATATAGGAATTTATAGTAAATTAGATGATATCTAAGGTATCAGAATATTTAGTATTAAACTATAGGAATCCTGATTTTCTTATTAAATCAGAAATAATTGAAAATTTTTGAAAGTTTGGATTCTTAGAAAAATATTAATTTCAAAATTTATGACATCTAGAAAAAATAATTTTAATAATACTTTTTGAAATTAAGCTTAGGAGTGATATAAGTTTTCTTCCTTAGAAAGATTCAAGTGAAATAATTTTTTTTAATTAGGTTCTAATCCTCAAGCTTCTCCTTGATTTTCATACCTTGCTTTTTACTCTTTCTTTTTTTTTTCTTCTTTTTCTTTTTCTTTTTCTTTTCCTTTTTTTATCTTTTTCCTTTTTTTTTTTCTTTTTCTTTTTTAGGTGAGGATTACTACCCTTTAATATTTTTGAATTTCACTATCCCTTTTCTAAAGTTAAAAACTTATTTTCTTTCCTTAACTTAAAATTTAGTATTAGAAAAAGAATTTTTAATGAAGTCTAAACTCTTTAAAAAGTATTATTCTAGAAATCCTTAATTTTTCAAAAGTTTAATTTTTTCCTATTTGTAAAATCATTTTCCTACTATTCTCTACTAAACATCTTAATTTTAGTTTCATCCTTTTTACTGAAGTCATTACTAAGTTTTCCTATTGCATTTCTATACTTAAAATTTTAATAATCTTAAAATAACTCCACATAACAAAAATCAAAATAGAATTATTTTGTAGTTTCTTTGAGAACAAATAAAGTTTAACTTTGAAATTTATTTTTCTTCCTCCCCAAACTTAAATTTTTAAATATTTTGCAATCAATTCCATAAAATGTAGTAAGAAGAAAAAGTAAAAGATAAACCTACTAATTACTATAACATCCTATCAATTTCATATACATGCATAATCAGGATAGAATAACTATAAGAGAAAGTAAATATAGCTTAAGAGATGCTTGCAATAATATTTAATTAAAAGGAAGTATGCACACTTTAAAATTTTATTTTTCTTCCTACCCCCAAACTTAATTTTTAACATTTATAACATTTAGTAAAAAAAAATATAAGCAGGAAGAAAAACAGTTAAAAAATTCTATCTTCCACACATGCCTATCAGGAACTTCTACAATTAATAATCATGATAGAAATCATGTAATAGAAAGAAAATCTAAACTAAACATGAAAGAATTAATTTGACTAATAAAAGTTTAACTAGCATAATAGTATCAACATAGAAATGTAAAAATGTTCTTCAAGTTCCATATAAAGTTGTAACACAAAAACAAATACACATGGTTAATGAGGTCAATTCTTCATTTAACTCATCGCATCTCACTAACTTACTTCTAATTTCCAACGGAATCACTACACTGATATATTGGGCACTTTAAAATGATTTTATAGAGTATAATCTCAAAGATAAGATTATCCTAATATATTGGTCCATGTGCACCAACCTCAGGCATAACCATTTCCTTTTATATAAGCACCTCTAAAAGTTATAAGGATAGTGTAAATTCATCCACATTTTACTCATCAAATAAGTTCATGACTCCTACCAAATGAGAACAAGGTCAAAGAAAGGAAGTGACAGAATTGAGATGGAACTGTCACAGTTAAAATTCATAATGTCTCTTGTAAAACTCAAGTCCGGGTGAAACCCGAGTCGTAGTGGACTCGTCAATCAAACTGCTACAGGAGAACATATAAGTCTAGCCATATTAAGAAGTTAAGGAATCACCTCCTTCATAAGACACAAAAATCAAATCAAAACACTAACAATCCAAACATCCACCATTCATCAATTAAACTGATCAATCCACACTAAAGCAAACACAATACAACACTAACAATCATAGCTCTTAAGCACACTAAATTAAACCACACTGATGACTACGGGTTGTCTCCCACAAAGCACTTGAGTTAACGTCGCCAACCCAACAAATGATTCCTCCAAGATCAAAATTCCTTGTAAGTAATCCTTGATAAATCACTCAATCTTTTGTGAATCTAGGGATTCCTACTAAGGGTCTGTTTGGGGCAACTACATCTTATCCAACTTATGCTGATAAGCAGCTTATCTTGATAATCTACTGATGACCAGCTGATTCGAATAAGCTGACTGACTGTTTGGTTTGTGCGTTTGGAAAACAGTTGATTATGGATAAATGACCAATATGCCCCTATTTTGGATAAGTTGTTTAACTGTTTGGTTTGTGCGTTTTGTAAACAACTTATTTGCAGATTTTTTAAGTTAAATGAAAAAAATGGCACACAAAAGTTGTAATGTATACCCCTCAGCTATTTTAGAACCAATTAACACACTTTAGACTCATTCAACACATACATACCACCTAAAAAATTTTATTTACAAAAACAAATTCTAACAACATAAAACATAATATCAAGTAGAAAAAAATGTTCACACTGCTACAAAATACCGATAATTAAACAATCCATCCCAAGTGCTTGCCCAACTCATAATGCATATGAATTTATTTTCTCAGTCCTATCTATAAATCGTCTCAGTGACAATAAAAAAAAAAGAAATAAGCCACTTCATTTACATCCAACCAAATAGAATGCATAATTATGTTTACTGTTTATAAGCAATCAAATGGGGCATGTAGAAGAATTTGTAATAGTTCCCTACAAAGCGAATAAATACTAGGAGACCCTTATCCAAGTTAAAAGAAATAAATACTGCAACCAACTGCACCTTATACAACTCAAACCAATCTGGAGGAAGCTAAATTCCGCATGTTCAACACCTTATACAACCAACCGAACCATATAAAATTTTCCATGAATATGATACAAGTAGGAGTCAACTTCAATTTGCAATATTAAGAATTTTGAAGCATGCAACACCTTGCATCACAGATAATGCCGTATGAACAATGCAAAGGCTATTTTTATGAACAATGCAAAGGCCATATGAACAAAGCAAGCAGTTTCTTATTTCATATAATTTTTAGAATTTTGAAGCATGCAAAGGCTATTTTCACATAAGCAAAAGCTTAGAATTTATATAAAAAAAAATAAAACCCAATAAATGAAGGTCCTTAATCCATATTCATAGTTGCTTATAATGCCGACATGTACTGAGAAGGCAAATCAGCTCAAATTAGCTTTCATTAGCACAATCTTCATGCACCAAGTATGTTTCATTTATTTACCTATTGTAATTCATGCAAATAATAGCTAAATAAACTTCAAATAATATGTTATTATGCACCCAACTAGCATAGCCCCCTGCAACATCTATTCACAAATATGATTTATTAGAGAAACAATCAAATGCAACAGGATGGGAACAACTTAAGCATGCAATTTTACTGGGAGTGTAATATCTACCTCCAAAGTCCATGGAGACAATCATCTAAAATTTGCAGTAATTTCAGTCCAATAGAAAATGATATAAGATCAATAAACATAGAGTTTATCACTAACAAGGTAGAAGAGAGGATATGAAAAGGAAAGCACTGGTGTACACTGGTGTATCGTGAACCTCTATTAGCAAAATTATACTTGGGCATGAGAATTTATGTATTCAAGCACATAAGATCAGCCGCATCAGGTCAATATCCGCATTAGGTCAATATAACAAAATTACACACATTTTGTAAAATTTACAGACGTATCCTAAGCTAAATAAAACTTCAGTTAATAAGAGCTAAGTACATAATTAGAATAAAGAAAGTTGCTGCCTATAGAACTCCCATAACGTTTATCAGGAAGCTGATGCTTCAGGCCTCAATATTTATAACCACATTGCCTGTCATGGCCATTAAATTGAACTTTAACAAGAAACTAATTAAAGCTTAGAAGAACATAACTGAATCAAACTAGCTATGCCAAAAGAGACAATCTAATTATAGATTCTGCAACTAGATATATTAACTTGCTCTAGCTAGAAGCTTTCTTCTACAACCCAAGCCAAGAACTATGATAATATTTTATAAACTCCCATATCTCTTATACAAAAGAAAACAGAGGAGCTGCGCAACTCTCAGAAACCGCCAACTACTAAAAGTATTAACTTGAAGAGCATTGGCCCACTGCAGCATAAATATTCAACAATTTACTTACCTTACACCCAGATTTACCCAATGCGAAAGCCACTGCTTTTCCAATTGCTCTAGAAACTCCAGTAACAACAACAATGGGATCTTCAACAATTTACTAATAAATTATAACCAAATGAATTGCAGGAAGACAAAATCAGATTTTTAATTTTAATTCACTCTTTAACAGACAAAAATGAAAATGTGAGGTAAATACCAGAGAAAGAGGAATGGGGTGATAGGAAATAGAAGCGATAGGATGTGGATGGAAATGGAAACGAGGGGAAATGGTGAGAACGGAGGCAGGGAGAGGGGAAGCGGAGATAACCTTTCCGGAGATCCTAGAAGAGCTGAAGCCGAGAGATGAGGATGCCATGACAGAACTGGAGAGGCGAGAGCTGAGGGAGGTGGCAGAAAGAGACGACATAGATCATAAAAAGCCAAAAATTTTTGAGGGAGGAGCGAGGGCAATACTGCAATCAGGCAAGAGAGAGGGAGGATACAGACGACAGGGGCACGAGAGGAAAGAATCGTCGAACGCAGATTCAAGATGCCGACCGCGAGGTAGACCCCACGGCCGGGTCTATTCAGAAAATAAAAATTGCATTTCTCCATAAGCTATCCAGACGTAGGAACCTAACAATACTGCGGCGTTTTCAAAACGCCGCCCGCACTTATAAGCTGCCCCAAACAGACCCTAAGTCCTCAAATTTAAATTTTTCTTTTAAGTCTTCCTTTTCAGATTGATTCATATGATTGTTCCTCGTATTTCTTTCTAGATCCAATATTCTTCTAGTGATTTTCTCAATTTTCATATTAATATCATCCTTAAAATTTATAAGAAATAGATCTTTATATGATACTTCATGTCCTCCCAAATTTCAGATCTCATTATCTCTAGATAATTCAAATTCTGGATCAAATTCTTCTACGTTACTTTTTTTTCGGGGTTGTCTTTAAATTCATCCCCTTGGTACTGAGTAAATGGTGGAGGTGGCCTTTCTCTATTTATCTTAGTTGAGGAAATAGGTTTTTCTAATTTCTTAGGAATTTTTGTCGTTGGTCTTTCAATCTCCTTGTCCTCATCTCTCAACTCAAAGTTCTTTTGAAATATATTCTCAAATTCACTTCTAAATATTAGTTATATTATTTTATATTACTCATCATTCATCTCCTTAGGGTTTATCTCAAGGTCACTAGGTAAAATCTCTTGGGGGTAACTGCTAATTACATTAATAATCTGTGGCCCCATGACCTTCCAAATCACTCTTTTAACTTTCTAACTGACACTTTTAACTCTCTAACTGGCTCATCAATTGAATCACATCCTCTTCTAACAGTACTTCCTTCTTCTCATGTTGTGGGTTGGAGTTAAATTTATAAGGAAAAGAAAGTTCATCGTTATAATTTCTTTGATTATTCTAATCACACGTCCGATTAAATTGATTATCCTCCAAAAAATGGGATTATCTTCCAAAATTATTATTCCAGCTAAAATTTAAATTATTTTTTCAACCTGGGTTATAATAATTGAAATAAGGATTGTATATGTCATGGCTAGTTTCAAAATATTTAGGCTCAATCAATTGTCCAAATAAATTTCCCTTAATAACTGAGGGTCCTTGAGGATAACTTTTTATGTATTGATCTAACTTCCTCTAAATATCTACAACTTAAGAAATTAAAATTGTAAGCATATCTTCTTGAAACTTTGCCACTCTCATAGAGTTTACTCTTTCAAAGCTACTAACATTATAATCCAAATCTTAATATTTATTATATCATTGATCCACCATTCCTACATGAAATTCATGGAGTCTTTTCTCATTCATCATCCTCCTAAAAGTTCTCTTCAAATCTGACTCGTAAAATTTAAGATTTGCAGCTCATAAAATACGTATACAAATCTAAAGACTTAACTAATAAGGCAGATATTTAAAATTTTTTTGGTATTTTGGATTTTCTTTTAAATAAACACATAATAATTAAAAACACAATATAATAACACTATAATTTCCAAATCTAAGTTGTACAAGTTTAACTAAAATTCTCCTAAAGTTCTTACCGAAGCTTTCCCGATAACAACAACAAAAACTTGATGCGCCCCTAGTGTGTGATCTTTTTCTGTGTTTTATGTCAATTTAAATCCCCGTTAATAGTGCCAAAAATTGGACATGTCTTGAAATTACATAGTAATTTTTAATTGTTATAAAATGTATAAAATATTTCAGATACTAGTGGTTCTATGTATGTGCACGTAACACTTCAAGTAATATATGGATTTCTTTAAAAAATGAAGTATCGATCCCACAGAGAAGCGAGCTAAGAAATCTCTTAAGCTAATTTTAGTCTACTACTATCAGTCCTTAGTTTGGAAGCTCGATTTAAGTGATTTTTCTAATAAGTACTCCTAAAATGTAAGTCTTAAGTTTAAAACAACAAACAACTACTCCTAAATAAAAATATTAATTTTAAAGATAACTCTTATTGGATGACTTGGTTTGGAGAATTTTGAGATGTTAAAAACTACTATTCTTATATAGTGAATTGGATAATGTATAGGAATGAGATACATTAAAATTTGTATGTGCTAAGTATGAGCAATCGTATTCTTTACCCTCTTAGAGTGCATAAAGAACATTGATTAATCAAGAGTTTGGTCCCTAAATCTGTGGTTAGGTTGAGAGGATGTTGGCTGCCACTCAAAAATCTTTTGCTCAAGGGTTAATAATCTTGTTTTAATTTCCAAGCAACTGGACCAAATTGAGGATTTTAGTCTGTCACCCTAAAACCTGTAATTCTACGTCCATCAAAGTCTATTTTCCTATTTATTTTCACTCAAACCCATGGAATATATTCTCATCAATGAAATTGAATGTGATTCTTACTTTGTTGTAGAAAGCATCGCCCTTTCGGATCTTATGTTTTTCAATAAATTTTAACATTACAACATACCTAAATTTTAATGTAGATGAAGTTAAAGTAAAAACATTCACATTTATAATTAAAACGCATACTAACATGCATCCCAAAATCCTACACTTGAATCCTACTCATTACAAAATAAAAGTAAAATGAAAATAATGGCATAATCTTCACATGCAACTATTTCCAAACAAGAAGAAAGATTAACAAAAATGACTCATAAAGCACGAAGAAAACCTGAAGGAGAACTTCATTACATCAAAGAAAATCCACTAGATAAGTATTTACGAAGTCATAAGAAAATGAAGAACACACTACTTAGGCTTTTCCCTTTGAAAGAAATATGAAGATCTCTCTTACAAATTCTCCCGCTAATCTATGCAATGCTAGTACAATTCCTTACTAATTCTCTCAAAATTCCCTTTTTAATCTCTCTAAAAAAGGTAGAAATCTACATTTCTACTCCTATTCTTCTAAAAAATGTAAGCATTCCTCTAAATTTTCCCCTCATACACATGCCTATGATGAGAAGCGCCAGCCCCTCTATTTTAAAGAGACACAAAATTGCTTCTTTTTCCCAAAAGACACATCTTTTAATTCCAAGTGACAAATCCCTTCATCCAAGAGACATATCTCTTCATTCAAGAGCATTTCCTATGTGTCTAGATTAATTGAACCACTCCATGGGGCGTTTGATTCACTTAGAGCCTTCTAGAACATCTTAAAATAGTAAAAAAACTAGCAAAAATCCATCAATAACCGTCTCTGGTGCCTTCGGCGCCAGTTTCTATTGCCTGTTCTTTGGATTTTGGTGCCTCTTGCACCAGTTTTGGCACCACCCTACAACAACTCCACCGTTTCACTCTGTTTGGCTACATTTCAGTTCCGTTTCGCCTCATTTCAGTTATGTTTCGCTCCTAACAGACATACCTACAAGATAATCATGAAAAAAATCTTTCTTTAAAGTGTAATTTCATTCAAAATTATGTGATAAATGTTATGGATACTAAGCATAGAAAGACATATCAAAATGTGCTAGGTTAGAAAATGTGCTAGGTTAGAATATCAAAATGTGCTAGGTTAGAACTTTTTTTCTTTCTTGTTTTTACTCCAAATTGCACATTTTTTGCTTCATTTTCACCGCATTTTCACCGAAAGTCAATTTCTTGTACCTGAAGACAAAAATATGCAAAATCCCTTCCTTTAAAGTGTAATATTATTAAAAATGTGCATAAAATGAGCATGAATGTACTCTAAAAATAGGTAATTTTTAGGTGCATCAGAATCCAAAGGGAGGAAAAGTAGGGGAGGTCACAGATCCTGAGGAGAACCTAGGTGACTTTCCAAACTATCATATTGTGTGGCTTTATGTTTTGGAAAAGTCATTTATTTTGATGTTTCATCTTGCCAATCTTATTATCTAGGGCTTACATTTGCATGACACAATCATAAAAATGGCCTGAAAAACAAGAAGGTTTATGTCGTACTGAACGACAACCTTAGAGCCTAAAGCAAGTTAGGGCTTAAATTGGACAACATAGTTGTGTAAAGGCATTGAGATAAATTGAGGATTTACATTGTACTAAACAAGCTACCTTGAAGTCTATGGCTTATTATTTAATTCTAGGGAAAGTTTAGTTGATGTAGGTTTGTTTTGTTCTTGTAGATTTTTGTCTTCCATCTGCTCCGGCTTGCTCCAAACTCCTTGTTCATAGCTTCTCCAAGTTTATTATTTATGTCTTATGCTTTTCATTCAATTATTGTTAATCCAATTAATTAAAAGCTATGTGTTCAGATTTTTGCGGTGATCCACCACGGGTATACCGACTACTGTTCTCTATCCTGAAGGTCATATAATTATATAAATGAATACAAAAGTAAAGGGCAATAAAAGAGATTGTTGTAGTGAAAAAAATGTTATAAATGAAATGCATACCTGGGCCTCTGCTACTAATAATACATGCACTTGCGTAGTATTCATAGTGCACAAAATTGAACTGTGGTGAAAAACGAGAATTATTTGTTAAATAGCACTCAGTCGAGAATTATGGGTGAAAGCACATACGGCTAGTGAGAGTCATGTTTTTGGCATCGTTGTTTGAGATTAAAATTGAAGTAATTGAAAATTAAGCACACACAAATTGTGCGGGATCAAGTTTCTGACGCCATTACCGGGGAAGTGACGAAACTTTTGAATTAGAAAATTTTAGTTGAATTGTCGACTTTCAAAAGGGGGTCAGTATAACAAGCATAATATAATAAAGTGCAAGAAATTTAAGCTAGTTTTGGAAATTCAACCAAATCATAAGAAAATCTGATATGAGAAAACTTAGATAAATCATAAGAAAAACACAAATCGAGCAAAAAAAACCACTATCACATATGAAGGACCAAGATGAATGTAAGACTTTAGTAATGGTGGAGGCTCAGAGTTGGGTTGTTTGCTTCCAACATTGGACAAAATCTACTAGTCAAACAATCTCAGGATAACATGTTCTAGCCTAATCAAAATGATTAATAAGTGGAATTTCATATTTTTGCATTTAAGATTCTTTTACTTTTTCATACATATAATGTTTTGTTTAGCAGTCAAAAGTTGTGATATTTTGATAAAAATATGTTTTGGTTATATTTAAATATATTTTTAAAAATTTAGATTGTCCACAAGTTAATCATCCTGATCAGATGCAAATACCAACATCCTAACGGTGTAAGAGGTAATTTCTTACCATGTGATGGTGAACAGTGTCATCAGTCCTATCCCCACTTTGAAGGGTCCTTGGGGTAGGAGATACTATTCTAAATTCTCACTTTGTATCCCTGGTTTAAAACACATAGAAAAATATTGTCATTGCTCTTACCACTCGGACCTCAGACTTACACCAGCTTGATGATTCACGTGTGGCCATATCAAATAACCCCAATTGCTCGAAAGGGTTTAGACACTTTATCCAAAGCTCACACCCTTGAGCATTGAGATATTAATATAGGATAAGTAGTGTCAGGGCATTTTTTATTGATTTGTAAATTATTGAGTCTCGAGGCATAACTTGGTGGGTCCTTAGGAATTTCATGTCAATTTAGTTGTTATTGTATTTTGAAGACAATTTTCTTCAACAACTCGTAGCACACTCAAATTTCCTCTAAAGTATCGAGAATCTTCCAGGAACATCTAGAGAATAATTCTAAACAAACTTAGGGTTTTCTAGATCACTTTAAATTCAGTTTGCTCTTGCTAGACTGTTAATTAAGTCATCCAAGTAAAAGAAATGTATTTAAGTTGTGCTCAATATATATCTCAATTAACCCATGAGCAGGCTAGGAGCTACTTGTCTTATTACGTTTGAGGTTTTGAATGGATGGCCACCCCAAGGGTGAGCCCAATAATTAAAGTGATCTAGTAGTGTTTAAGATAAGTTATGCTCTTTCTTTTTTAATCCCTTTAGATAGTTTCATATTGATCCTAGCTCACTACTGACCTCTTAATCCATAATGGGTAGATTTATAATTTAGCAATAGGTTTATGTAATGTGCTTAATCCTTATTAATTATTTAAATCATATTAAACCTTTGGTTTGGAGGCTTCAAATTAATTAAATATTATCTTGCTATCTCCTTCCCCTCACATTAGAATCATCCAATGTTCTCATCTTCCAAATAATAACAACTTAATTAATTGCAATTTTACCCTTTTGTAGAGAAAATTTGTTTCTACCTCTTATCCCTATATGTTTAAATCATCCTAGGGAATCCATTTTGATCAATATTACCCTTTCACCCTTTAGTTTGAACTAAACTTTAATTAGGGCTCAAAATTCTATAATTACCATTTTTCCCCTAGGGCTCTTTGCCTCACAATTCCCTCAATTCAATTCAAATGATTTTGAAACTTTGTTGGTACTCAAGGGTTAGTTAAGACACCAGAGAAGACTTTGTATTTTTCTAATTTTTATTTTTTATATTTATTTTAGTTCAAAAATAGGAATTTTTAAAGTTGATTCAAGTACTTAATTAAAACATACACTCTTATCCTTAATAAACTTTTAGGAGGTTCGCAAGGGTTATAAGATCACTCAGTCTAATTTTCATGCTTTTTTGAATTAAATTTTAATTATAATTTTTGTTGATTTTAATGATTAAATGAATAAAAAATATATTTTATTTTGAAAGTTACCTTTTATATTTTTTTGTTAATCTCTCTAATTCAGAAAAACCAACGAAATTAATTTCATATTTTTTTCCGATTTTATTCTATTTTGATAATTTCTTAGGTAAGAAATATAAGAAAATACATTAAATTACTTAAAATACACTTTTTATAATCCCAAAAAATTATAGGAAATTTAGAAGTTGTTCTCTTTAATCCAAAAGTGATTTATGACAATTTTACACATTTTGGGAATTTTTGTGAATTTTGGTATTTTTAATTAATATTTAATTAAGAAAACACTCTAAAAATAAAATTTTTATTTTAACTTCAATTTTATTTTTCCTAGGTAGCTTTGGTCTTAAGGAATACTCCAAACCACTTTTCTTAATTTTTTGATTTATATTTCAGTTCCTATAATTATTTTAACTCAATTTTCTTATTTACTTAAAAAATACTTTTTTACATGAAAAATCTTATTTATGGCTCTAAAAGTTTTACAGGGACTTTATAAGGTTATTTTCTTCAATTTGGGTTATTTTGGTGATTTTTTTGAGTTACTTTGTATTTTCATATTTTTGGTATTTTTCTTAATTTTAAAATAGGAAAAATATTCTCTAAATTTTCAAACTTTGATTTTTTTTCTAAAGTCCCTCAGACCGGCAGTGAACCGACCTAGAATTTTTATTTAATTTTCTGACTTATATTTTATTTTTTGTAATTACTTTAAGCAAAATATGGGTGATCTACTTTGAAAATTAGGGTTTCTAATGTTAGAGGTGTCCTCTAACCTTGAAAAAATTAGAGGACATCCTTAAGCATGTGAGGAATGAACCCTCCAAATTTCACAATTTTATGATTAATGTTTAAATATTTATGATTTAAAGAAGTTTAAGAGTATTAATTAATTTAAAAAGAAATATTAAGAAAATATTTTGATTTTTAGTCAACATTGTTCTTATTTGTTCACGGAACACATATGTATTTTTTGTTTATTTTAGAAAATTCTTACACCATGTTATGAGTTTTTGAAATTTCTATAATTATTTAAATTAGAAATACCTCTAATTTCTTACTTATCCACATTGACACCACCGCATCCTTGTATGCGCAAAAATTTATGTTCAGTTCCCTCTAATTCGGTGCTGCCATCCATGTAGTCGCTGACTCAACCCCGTGTTCACTATCTATTTTATCATCCAATCTCATCTGAGCCATCTTTCGATACATGCCCGAATGGACGACATCTATTCATCGTCACTGATCTCCCTAAATCGAGAACCGACCATTTTCTGAGCTTAAGATCTCACTCGATACTCAATCAAATTAAGCGAGGTTTGTTCCTACAGCTTCATCTATGTGAGGTGAACTTATCTATACGGTTACATGCATATGAAATACAAGTTTTCTTCATAAAATTCTAATCCGAGCACAAATTTGGGGATTTTTTTCCATACCTTTGTCTAAGAGGTGTAGCCTCAATTATATTAGTTTCTAAGCTTCACCTTGATTATATACACATCCTCCAAGTGTTGTTTTGCTATGATGTTGGGTCTAGGTATGAATTGAATTGAAGAGTGGATAGGGTTTGATCTAGTACTATTTTAGGGTGCTTGGGAGAGAGGGGGTGGATTTGGGATGTCTTCTTGAGCTCTTGTAAGGCTTTGGAGCAGTCAGTTTGGAGTTTTTGTGGACTTGGTGGTATGGCCATGAAATGTCCTAATTTTCAAGTTTAAAAATGGCGCTTAGAAGTGAGGGAGAGGGGTAGAAAGTGATTAGGACGAACTTCTTAAGGTTGCTAGAGGGACTGGGAACAATTTGGCAAGGCTTCGCCAAGGTCTTAGCACTTTTCTTCCATGGCCATGAGGGGGTAGTCAAATTATAGAGGGGGACAAAGGCTCTAATTGGGCTACTAAGGAGGAGGGCTGAAAAAGGCTATTGTCCACTTGAAGTGGGCCAGCTTGGATGGGGAGAGTTTTTGGTTTAATGCATGGTGGCTCTCCTTGGTTTGATGTTTTCTATAGGTTAGGGTGGCAGGCCAGGCCAAGGGTGGCTGCTAGGTGGCTCATGAAAGTCAGTGATGGGAAAATGTGAGCCAATTGGGCTGGAGCTTTGGTATGGGTGACTAATTAAAATGGAAAGGGATCTTAGGAGAGGTTTGGTTTGACTTGTACTAAACCCATGGAAAGGACCTTGTGGCTAAGGTGATTCCTTGGTCTTTGGGTTCAACCCAAGAAGTCACCTCCAAGAGGCTAGGGTTTGAAATTTGGCTTGGCATGAAGTGGGGAAGGGTAAGGCAAAGCTAGGATGGCCTGAAAGTTGGTCCTCCATTTTCCACTTAAAGTATGACAGACTTTTCCATCGATCGCATGGCTTAGAGGAGGCTCAATGGCTTGCATGTGGCTTGGTCAAGTTTCATGAGAATGGATTTTGGAATTTTGGGTTATTTCATGAGGTGTTGGTGAAAATCCAAATTTTGATGATTTTAATTATGACACGGAATGGGGTATGATTTAAATTTGATTAATTGAATGATGGGAATAATTTTTTCATCTGGGCTTTAAAAATGGGCTTGGAGTTGGGCTTTTAAATATAAAGATGTAATGGCTGATTTAATTTTGTGCTTGGGTGATTTTGAGTTTAAAATTGGGCTTTGGTAAAATTAGGCTTGAATTTGAGGTTTGATGGGGTTGAAATGGATTTTGTGGAATTAGGGGGCATATTGGGAATTTTGGTGGAATTTGGGCATTTAAGGGCATTATGGGAAATTTTAGGGATTATGGTATTTTGGGAAATTTTGACAATTTTGGGGTTATTAGGTAATTTTGGAAGGCTTAAAAATGTTTTTTGGTGAATAATTGTGTATTTGGGAAATTTTTTAAAATTTAGGAATCAAAGGCCTTTTTTTGTCATTTTTGTGAATTTACAGGAATTTTGGGTAGATTAGATGATGTGGTCATGCACACCTTAAAAAGTCTCCCTGAAGCCATAAGGTCCATAGGAGAACTCATTTTGGACTCTCCATATGTTGGTCCTGGCCATCTTGACTAAAGCTCGAGGGTATGAGACCACCCACATGAGTTTCCAAAGGAGTTAGGAAGTAAGTTAGGTGTAAGTTATTTTAGGATTTGGAGATATGTGAATTTGTGATAGTTTCCAGTGTGTGTGTGAAAGTCCAATTCACCCAAAGTCAAGGTGGGTGCCCCTAAGGACTCGATTGATCCTATAATATTTCTCCCTGAGCTTGCCCATGTTGGTTCCAACCTTCTCAATGTAGGGGTTAGAAATAACATATGAAACTTTAGAAAAAAATAAGGAAATGTTCAAGATTTCTAAAGGAGAGATTCATTACTAGTCCTCTAGGATAATTATCAGGATAGTACTATGGCTAGACCCTAGGCTAAAGAAGAGAAAGCTAGACCTCAGCAAAAATGAGGTAAAAAAATGGACCCTCAATAAGTGTGGTGTGTTGAACGAGCACACCATGAGTATTGGTGTTGGCTGAAATTATCAACCAAACCAACATAGATGTCTAAGCCAACACACTTAGAACAAAGTGTAAAATTGAGTGAGGAAGGTTTCCTTTGTGGAATTAGCAGGTGTAATTTAAATTGAAGTTGTGAATTTTTCTTCATGATCATTGTTCTTTTGTCTTTATAAAGGGATGTTTTATTAAATTAGATAGGCAACAATGAGGGTTCCTTATTGGGAATCTGACAGTCTTTACAAGCTTGATTATTTTAATTTGGATTTAGATTTTAATTTTAGTTTTGTAAAAAAATTGAACTTAGTGGTGAGGTGATTAGGTTGAGGTAAGAAGCACAAGGACTCACATCCAAGTAAAAGATGGATCGAGGAAATTTTACTACCTTAGAAAAGAAAGCTCAAAGACTCACATCCAACTTAAGAGGTAGCAGGAGGGAATCAAAATTTAGGTACTGATCCTGATATTTTATTTTTACTACATTGGGAAGGAAAGCTTAAGGACTCAAATCCAACTCATGAATTAGCTGTTGACCTCATTTTTAGTTGAGGTCTAGTCTTTCCTCCTTAGTAGCCTAGGGTCTAGCCATAGAACTTTCCTGTTGACTATTCCTAGAGGACTAGTAAAGGAATCCTCACAATTAGAAATTCTAAACTCTTCTTTACTCAATTTTAAGTTCCACATATTTGTCATAACCTCTAACATTTAGTCGGTGGGGCAAGTATGGAGGAGCTCAAGGAGAGTTCCCATAGGACTGTTTGGCCTTAGGGTGGACCTGGGTGTTGTGGCCTTGGTCAGTTTTACACACACACACACACTTTATTCCCTCACTTACACTAAGAGACCCCCCACTTACACTCACAACCTGAGGCTTTAGTCAAATATGCTTAGTTGGTCCTTTAACTTTTTGGGAAACTCATGTAGATGATCCCCTGACCATTAGCCCTAGGCTAGGGTTTAGTTGAGACCAGTACATGTAGGACCATAAGTAGGGAATTCTATTGGTCCATGGCTCAAGTAAGGTGATTGTGTGGTTGGCAACCCCAATCCTACTTAAATACCCAATTTAGCCTTTTGCCTCCAAGATCTATCCAATTTACCAAATTACCCCTGAAATCCCAATTTTGACCAGAATCCCAAAAATTACCCAAAATACCCAATTTTATCCAAAAATCATTTCAAACCATTTGAAACCACTCAAATTTCCCGAAAACCAAAATACCCAATTTTATCCAAAAATCATTTCAAATCATTTGAAACCACTCAAATTTCCCAAAACAACCACTCAAATTTCCCGAAAAATCCCAAATTTTTCAAAATTTCCAAAATACCCCTAATTTTGCCAAAATAACAAAAATACCCATGGTGACCCAAATTGTCCCAAAATTGTCAAAATCATTTCAAATGTTCCCAAAACCAATTTGAACCACTCCATTGAGTCAAATTTAACAAATTTGACAAATTTTGACCAAAAGCCCCAAGTTGCCTTTAAAAGCCCAATTACCCCAATTCACCCCCAATGTCCACAAATTTGATCACAAATTTTCCTAATTTCATATCTAAACTCAAATTCATCATGGTTAAAATTTATTGAAACCAAATCCAAATTCAATTGGACTCTAATTTCAAACCTAAATCCTAAGCCCAATTCAAAATCCCTAATTTAATCCTAAGCTAAAATTTCACCAAATTGAAACCCCTAACCCATGCAATTGCCCTAATTTTGAATCCTAAACTCTTTACAACACTCCCCCACATCAAATTGAATCCTCAGTTTGCCCTGGTCAAGCCCTAATCTCACTCAAATTCAACATGGAACAAAACCACCAATTTTGCCCCAAACTCAAAATTCCACCAAATTGAACTTCATAACCCCAAAATTTCCACTCAATTGGTATCCAAAGCTCTTCATAGAAATCCCTTGGACCAATTTGAACCATTAATTATGTCTAGCCAAAGCCCAAGTCCAATCCAAACCTAAGGGTAACCCAAATGCACCAAAATTGGCCATGAGCCAAAATCCATCAAATTGAGCTTCCAAATAAACACAAAATCACTCAATTCTTTTTGTAAACTCCTTATGACAATCATCTACACCATTTTAACCAATAAATTGAGATCAATGCCATGACTAGCCTGACTCAAACCCAAATTCAAGCCAAAATGCCCAAAATTGAACCAATGCTCTAATGTTGACCTAAGCAAATAAAATTGATCAAGCCAAAGCCACAATAGCCACCCTTTGGATCCTAGTGACCAGGCTAGACCCACCTAGCCCATCCTATATAAGTCATGGACAAATGGTACCTTGACTTAAGGGATCTCCTCCCATATTTGACTTAAACCAATATACACTTGCCTTCAACCTTAACCATTGCGGGTTAATCGTGATTAACCCCACCCTCTCTTTACTCCCTTGACTCCTCTAGCCACCTCCCTTGGCCCTACTGAGAGAGCCTCTTACTCAAATGCTCTAAAATTCTCCCATCCAAGCTGGCTTATCCCATTTTAGTCTTTAACATTCATCAGCCCTCTACATAAGCTGCTAAGTGCACCTGAATTGAAACCTTGAGCTCCACTCATTCTATTTTGAACTCCCTCTTCTATAGAAAAAAAAAGCTAATCAATTTCCTTTGGGAGACTTTGTCAAATTTCTTCCTCAGACTCTTGAAAAACTCCTAAGCTCAAGCCCACCATTTGCCCCCTCTGGATTCCTCTGCTTGAGCTCAATTTTGAGTTCAAAATCCAGGGCATTTTCCGTCACTCCACAAAACCCCAACAAGCTTCCAATTAAACCTTCCAAAAGCTTCCTCAGACCAAAATAGGTAGTTCCCCATCAAAATCTCTCTCTATTGAGCCCATTCCTAGACCAAGGTTATTCCACTTTTTCATTGAACTCCTACCTAGACCCTATTTCAGCTCAAACAGACACTTGGAGGAGGTTCGACAGCTCAAAAGGAAGCTTCCACAAGCACCTAATTGAGGCTTCACCTCTTGGGCTAAGGTATAAATTTTGAGCTTGGTTTCACCAATTATGAAGATAAGTTTAATTTCATAGCATTGTAATGGTATAAATGTATTTTTCTTGAGTAGATGAAGTTGTATGAACAAACCACACTTGATTGGTTGAGTATTGAGCGAAATCTTAGGTCTAGAAGTTGGACGACTTACGAGTTTCGTTAATCAGGAACAATGATGGAGGACCGTTTGCTTAAGCGTGTATCAGATGGATGGGCCAGATGGTGCCAGACGAACTCTTGGTGTGTGAATAGCGGGCTGACTCAACTGGCGATGCCCAATCAGAAGAAGACACATGTGCAGTTCGGAGTTGCCTAGGTTGACGTGGATAAGAAAGAAAATGCATTTTAATATGATTTTATTTAATTATAGAACTTAAAAAATTCATAACTTTGCATAGAAAAATCATAAAAGTAAAATAAAAATACCCTCTTGTAAAAATACCCTCTTGTTCAAAAATAAAAATACCCTCTTGTTCAATGAACAAAGGAGAATAATGTGGACTAAAACTAAAAATTATTTGATGAGTCTTTGATTTTTTATTAATTAAATAGCCTTCGAGGTATTTTAACTTTTAATTAAGTAAATATTATTCATCAAAGCTTGAAACTTTGGGGGTTCATTCCTCATGACAGAGGGGATGTTCTATGATTTTTCCAAGGTAAGTATCATTTTTGTGCATGTAACCCTCCAATCATGGAAGCCTATGATGAAAGAAGCTTAGGAAATTATATAAATTAAAAAATCACATGAAAGTTATGGGATCAATTTAGTAGGTTCCTTGTGATCAAAGAAGCTTAGGAAAAATATCAGAATGGTTTAGATAATTTTATATATTTTTATAGCTAGCTAAACGCTTATAGCTTGTATTAATTTATTTGAATTAAATGTTATTCAAAAAACAATAAAATTATGTCCACATTATGTTGAAAAATTATGTTGACTCACTGTAAAAATTTGAAATTTATTTGATTAAGTTTAAGTACTAAAGTTAATTTTCTAAGAAAAAATTATATTTTCTTACAAAAATTATTATATTAAATTAAATATACTTATGAAAATTATGAAAAGTGATTTTATGAGTTTCTTGTGATCAAGGGCACTTAGGAAAAATAAAAATTAACTTAGGAAAAATAAAAATTAAACTTAGGAAAAATAAAAATTAATTTTGAGAAAATACATTATTTTTAAGCTATATTTTGAATTAAAAATAATTTAAAAAAATTAAAAATTTCAAAAATACAAAAATGGTTTAAAATATTCCTAATTACTTCCTGATCACTTTGGACCCATTAGAAAATTTTTCTTGATTTTTCTAAGTTAAAAATTAATGTTTAAAGGCTAAAAATGTATTTTCCCTAATTCTCCATTAAAATAATTCTAATAAATAAATTAAAAATCATAAAAATAATTTTTTACTGTTCCTCTAAGTTTTCTAGACTTATAAAGATTTAATAAAAAATATTAAAAATATTTTTTTAATTAAAACATATTTTCTGTTTAATTGAATCACTAAAAATCATTAAGATAATTATAATAATTAAAATGTAATTTTAAAAAACATGGAATTTTGTCAAGTATTCCTCTGACCTAGGTAAACCTCTAATAATTGTTCCAATACCAAAAATCTTATTTTGATTAGTTAACTAAATTGATGTTGAAAAATCCTAATTTTGAATTAAAATAATTATATAATTAAATAAAAATCTAAAAGACCACATGTTCTACTCTCATATTTTAATTAACTCATGATTGAGTCTCCATGGAAATTTCAAGGTCACTTGATAAGTTATAAGTTAGGAAGCTCCATGGGCAAAATGTTGATTTTGGATTTTAATACCTTCATTAAATTTTAGGATTAATCAAAGGGTAAATGGGTAATATTGACTATAATAAAATCTCTTGGGTGTTTGAAATATGAAGGGCTAAGAGGTAGAAACCAATTTGCCACCCTTTTCATGATAAGGGTAAAATTGTAATTTTGATAATTATCATGATTTGGAAGATAATTTAATTAAGATGATCCTAAGGAATTGGGCTTAAGTTATGAAAATAATAATTCACTCATTTAAAGCCCACTAATTGATGATTATATGCTAAGACTGATATTAATGAAAATTAGGCCTTTATTTTGCTTAATATTTAATTATTATAAAATTACTTTAAAAGAAAATATTAAAATCAAGAGGGCCTAATAGTGAACTAGGTTTGATATGTAAAAATTATTATAATTGAGATTAGAAAAGATGGACTTAATTAATTGATAAACACTTCAAAACACTTTAAGCCCTATTTTAAATCTAGGGATTAAAATCCTTAATGACTTTGGACTTCCCCTTTGGAGTACCCGTTCATAAAACTGTCAAATGAAACGTGAAGTGACTATCTAACTCCCTTCATTTTTTGAGATAATTAAAATGTTAAGGTTCACTAAGTAATTTTGTTGTTTTAATTCAGCCTTGGGATGATTAATAACACTAAATGATAAGTTCAAAATGATCTCAAAATGTTTCAGGAGATCTTCAAAGCGGTTCATCGTCGTGTCACAAACATTTTAAAATCTCTTGGATATTTTAAATGATGATTGAACTTTTCATATTTTTATTTTAGAAAATCATCCACTAAGATCTTTCGGGAATCACTGAGTGATGATTTGAGGTTTTCTAGTTTAGAGTCCGTTAGCTACACCTTCATCTACTCTTGCAATTTATTTAAATATCTGTTCAAAATGAACTCGAAATGTTTCAATGCAAAAGCTAACATTTCAGCAGAAATGTTGAGAAGATGATAGATACGCTTTTATAGTGTTATTTAATTTCTGTCATTTTACTTTTTGCAATCTACTTTTACTGCAAAATACTATAATTGCTTGGTTGTGCACTTTACATTACATACAAAAATCAAAACTATTTTAAGAAATTAATCAACATTTTTAAAAATTTCAAATAAATTGTTTCAAAGGTAACCATAAATTGTTTGAACTGTCACTAAACTTAAAACGTCCTTTTAAGTTTATGGGAGTCCCTCAGAGGAGGTAACCCACGGTTGCTAATGAGATCTCCCTTGTTTAAATAAATGTAACTACTTGTTTAAGCTAAGTAAATTCAAAAGAAAAATAGTGATACCAGAATGAGGGAACTGTGGGATCCTAACCAGTGTCATTCTAATCAAATTTAACCCCCCCATGATTGAACTTTAAACTTGTCATTTAATTCTTTAAAACTTGGACTTTTATACAACTACTTCACCGAGAAGCCTGAAGCTAATTTTGTGGGCAGCCTTCTACAACAACAATCTGCAACAACATGAGGATCTACAAAAGCACGAGGATCTACAACAACAATTCCTTTCCTTAGAATTAAACAACAAGCCATAAGATTACGAGGTTGTTCGCCTAGTGCGATATAATTCCTCAACTCAACTTTAGACCTTTGTATGTCTCTATTATACAATTTAACTCCTAAATTATTTTAGGATTTCAAGGTTGTTGTTCGTCACGACCTAAACCCTAAGATCTTCTAGGTTATTTGTGCGACCGTCTCACATAAATTGTAGCCCTAATTAATAAAATTCGTACGATGTAACATTTAAATAATTCTTTTCTTTGAAACTGAAACCAAACCATTGGATAGCTTAGGAAGTCACTGAGGTTCTCCATAGGATCCATGACATCCCTTAGTTCTTCTTCCTTTGGATTCGAATGTACAATGTTCCAAATTTGAGCCATTCCCCTTTGACACTCCTTTGGCCCGATATTTTGAAAAGTCCTACCCTTGAAATGCTTGAAGACAATATACCTTGATCTAAATTGAGAGTTTTCTTAGGTGACTTTGGTTATCTAAGATGTAATTAACTACAGTGGCTTGCACTTATAAGAAACTATAAGAACCTAACTTATTATAAACTCTATTTAATTTTTTATTTTTAAATAAAGGAACTTTCTGATCACCAAAAAAAAAATGATTTTTTTGTAGACTTAAACGTATGTCATAAATTCTTTAGTTTATTTAATTGAGCACCACCAAAAAGTTGTGTATCTATCCTTCGAGGTAGATATATTGCTTGCGGTGTTGTGCTAGATCATTTAAACTATTGCAGATATGAGATCGGTTTGATCTTGTATTTTTCAAAAATTAAAATATTAATTTTTACAAATTATATACAAAAATTAAATTAAACATCTTTTAAAACTGGGCGTCGGGATATCCATTCTAGCCACCGACAACTTCTAACTTTAACGACTGTAGTTTTAGGTGACTCTGCTGGGGAATAGTTTCTCTCTCCATTATGATCAGAGAGTCTTATCTTCATAAATCATTAATGTGTCCATGTCCCTTCTAGAATAGATTACCCTTCTTTGATTGACATGCTTCACCCATTTCTTTCTTTGGTAAGTACGATCAACTCTTTTGGACTTCAGGACCGTCTCTTCCGTAACCTTTGAACAAAGAGGTTCAGGAGTTTGTTAGGAATTTTGTCTTTTTGTGGGGTTGGACCCCCGATTAGTGTTTTTGTGAACTAATTTCATGTCGGTAATGTCAATTGTGAAGTTGGTCCTGCACTGGTTTCCAAACTTTACTTTTTTTCTTGTATCTTTTCGAGTTTGGTTTGGTGCTTTGCAAATTAAATCAAATCATTGCATTCTTTTTAATTTTAACCTTTCCCATTTAATTAATTAAGTTTTCCTGCTTTTAATTTACCTTACTAAATCTTAAAGTATTCACAAACTAAAATTAAATAAAAATAAGAAAGACTTGCTTAGTCCACAAATAGTCCCTTGTTAATTTTTAGTGTTCGCACTAGAGTTAGGTATTAGCCAAATACTAACCCCAAAAATTTCTTTTTGAAGTTGTTGCAATGACCTTCCTGAAGCTCACTTTCTCTTGCAACTTGTCGACTAGCTACGATGCCCGCAATGTCACCCCACCATCAAGTTTGGAGCCATATTCGACGAACTCAAGGTTGCACTTGGAAAGGCTTCATTTGTTGTCATGAAATTTGTCGCTCCAAAAGTGCAAGAGCTGTATCTTGAGTTTAACCTGAACTATCCTCAAGATTTCCCTTCCTACAAGAAGGTGAAGACTATTGCTACCATTACCTTGTCAATTTCATTGTTCCCTCGTCTGTCTGCTAAAGAGCTGTTACACCTACATCCACTGGATTCAATGTCACCGTGCCTACCATACCGTCTGTCAAGGGAAAGGAAGTTATTATTGTTGAAGATACAATTGAAGGATTTACCACCCTGCCATTGGTATTTGAAATTGGGTCTAGTTCAAAGTCCGTACCATTAACCAAGTCACAGAGAAGAAATCATTGTCGAAGGATTCAGAGGGCTACTAAAGCCTGAGTTCCAGAGAAGGTTCCTGTTGATGAGATTCCTCACCAGGAGGAACTCGAATTGCTTGAGAACTCTTTGCTTCTGCGAGGGAGTAGATTTCACCCATTAATGGGTATGAAAATATTCATAAGATTTATGCTGCTTTACCATTACTTCATGGTCGTGATGAGGAGAGGGAGAAACTGACTCCTATCACCAAAGTCCCTACAGTATTTCAGAGATTGGTTGTCAAAGAAGGATGTTCTGTTGTTGAGCTACTTAAGTGGGTGGGATGCGCGCTGTCCCCCCCAATGAAAAATGAAATTTTGAAGGATGTTAGATCTGCCCGACAATCTCAAAGATCAGCTGAAGTTTTGCTAACTTGCATTCCCATAGGATTCTATCAAGGATTCAAGTTGGTGCTGTTGTCACTACCACCAATTTTGTTACCACTGTTGCTCTAAGGTCTGCAAGACGTTGACAAGCCAAGTCATGTCTGGGTCCCAGGATACTACCAGTTGTTGCTCATAAGAATATTCTAGAAAAGGAGAAAGTAAAGAAGTCACCCGGTGTTGTATTTGGTCTGCACCTTAGAGAACATGCCTCTCTCCAACACACCGATGTCCCTGTCGAGTCACCCCATCTCAAGAAATCACCGTAAATGAAGAAGGGTACGCAAGGTGGCCGTACCAGTACAGTTTGATGAGCTCGTAAGGTAAGATTTTGGAATGAACTAAGAGTTTGAAGTATCAGGTGTTGTTGAAGTCGTTGCTATAGAGTCTGATGTATTGAAGGAGAATGTTCAGGAGAGTCCTCCAGATCTCAAGATAATTTAGGAAAGAATAATTGAAGAAAATGTTGAAAAGCTCAGTGTTGAGATTTCTAAGTTAGTCAATGACCATGGAGTAGTTACAGATGATGAAGATTTGAATTTTAATTATTACCTCGATGAGGATTTTATGGATATTAATGTCATCGAGACTAGAGCCGCTACATCCACGCTTGAAGCCCAATCGCCTATGAAAGGGAACATCATCGATGATTTGTGTAGGGCTATTTTGCTAAGAGATTAGAAAATAAGCTAGATGGAGAAAAGAATGGAGGAAATGTCTGCTGCCATGGCTAAAATGCACAAGAAATTACAATATGCATGAATAATCATAATCAAAGCTAACGGCTTTGCCAGAGGGCAATCAACTTGAGATTATACACATTACAGATGAAAGGAGAGAATTTGCCTCCACCAACAGAGATGACCAACCAAAGAAAGATTCTAATTAGAGTATAATACCAGAGAAAGATATTATGTAGATTATCAAACATCAAGTTTGAAAGTCCTTAGCCCAATCTAGGGGTGGTGCATCACTTTCAAAGGGTGGACCTTACCTGGAGGAGTTTAATGTTGTGCCCTACCCTAAGGGTTTTGTGTCACAAAATTTTAGAAATTTGATGAGATCGAAAATTTCCGCAAGCATATAGCCCATTTCCAAGCCAGTTGTTGCAATGCCGAAGGTAGTGAAGCCTTGCTCTTCCATCAGTTTGTTAGCAGCTTGTCAGGGATTTAATTTGATTGGCATGCCGAGTTGCCCAACGGATCAGTAAAGACATTTGATGAGTTGGAGCACTTGTTTGTTAAGAGATTTGCTAGAGCAAACATCATGTTACTATTGAAGATCTCATAGTGGAAAGGCAAAAGACGAATGAGACTTTGGTAGATTATATCTTGAGGCAGAGAAGCCTAAGCATGAAATGCAAGCCTCAGCTACTGGAACAACATGCTGTTGAGATTCTACTCAAAAGGATTCATGGACCGATAACTTTCATTCTTAAGGGACTCACCATCATGTCCTTCAAGAAACTGCTAAGCAAGGCTAACAGTCTATAAGAAGAAGTCAAGCACATAGAGTCCCAAGAAAAGGCTGATAGGTCCAGACCAGTCAGAGTATTCAAGAAGAAGTCTAGAAAAGTAGCAAAAGTTGATAAAGGGAAACAAACGATGAGGATTCAGGCCGAGCAGTCTCATTAAAAATCCCAACAATTATCACAACATATTCAGCCTCAGCAGTAGCAGCAGATGTATTAGTATTGCCAATCTAACTAGCAGTCATACCAGAGAGGACCGTACCAGAAAGTGGTAAATGGGTTCCAACTTTTTCAGATCGGATGAACAAAGTGTATTCCTTCAATAACGAAGCTATGCCGAAGATGTTCAACAATTTAATGAAGAAGCTCAAGTTCAGATTGCTAGAGCTGAAGAAGTCAGAGGAAGTTGATAAGAAGGATCGTCCCAATTTCTGCCCCTATCACAGGATGTTGGAACACACAATAGAGGGTTGTTTCAGTTTCAAGGAATGGCTGGAGAGGAATATTAAAGAAGGAAATATAACAATCCTGAAAGAATATTTAAAAGAACCTGAAAGAGGTTCTGTAAATATGATTTTGGTCAAGCCAATCACTTCGATAGATTTGTATTCAGAAGAAAATGGATGGAGAACATTTTACAACAAATCATCTAAGAAGATACTCGACCAGATATAGACCGCTTCACCACAGGCACCTTCCAGAGTCTACATCCTACCCAACCTAAATTAGAAATTTTGCCAGAGAAATCGCCACACTTGGAGAAGAAGAAGAATGTCTTCATGAAGGCAGATAGTGCTAGAGTATGATAGGGGCTGCCTCTGTTAGAATAATTGTCTTGGATTTGAGAAAAAAAAAATCCTTGAACCCCTGACCATGTATGACTATCTCTTTACCCCACTGGGATCTTTTGAATATAATAATTATGATTTTGGCTACATTCTAACTATCTCTAGTGATAACGTAATTGACTTTGGCCAATCAAACTCTGATCTCGATTCCCAAACCGATCCTCAAATTGTATTTAAGCCCAATGAACATGCCGATGAGAACCAAGAAGATATCAACAACATCGATTATGATAGCGTCGGGAGTGAGGAGCCAGTCCTTAAGTACCACAGTGCACTGCTCACCAATAGCTTTTATTTCTTTGATGTAGAAGAGATACTGAAAGTTTTGCTAACAACATCGCAAGAAAAAGAAGAAGAGATCACATAGGTGAATCTAAGAAGCGGGAAGGTATTACTCCCAAGAGTAGTTCCAATGGATGAAGGAAAACAAATAATCACTCAAGAAGAGCCACCTCTACCTCCACCTATGGAAGAGACACATAACCAAGTAAATATTAGAGGATTGTATAAAGTGGATTATAACATACTAGCTCATCTTAGGAGGTTGTCGGCTAAACTAAGCATCTATGATGTTCTGATCTTGTTAAAAGAGATGAGAGAGTCTCTGGTTAGTACTTTACTTGATCCAAAAATTTGTTAAGCTCAGTTGGCCAACATATCCTCGGATGAAGTTTGTTCCTTAAAGGAACAACTTGGGATAACCTTCACAGATAAAGACTTATTGTTCGACACCGCCAACCATAATCGACTGCTCTACATCTTCATTAGTATCAACAGATTTGTGTTGTGAAGAGTTTTGATATATCTGAGAGCGTCACTAAACTTAATGAGTCTACAAACGTTGGCATACTTGGATATTGATGCTCAGAAGCTTACAGTTGATAAGATGATGTTAATAAAATTTAACCAAAATGGAGAAAGGTCCCTTATATCAATTACGTTGTTAATGAAAGTGGGAGAGCTAGTAACAATCGCAAAAATTCATATCATCGATGCATAGACCTCTTTCAATGTTTTACTTGGTTGACCATGGATTCACAAGCATAACATGGTTTTGCCATCTCTACACCAGTGTATCAAGTATTCTAAATAAGGACAAGAACATTGCATCAAGGGAGATTACAACCATTTTCAGTTCATGGAGTGGGCATCAACGAAGATGCTGCCTACTACCTACCTCCAAAGAAGACTGTCTTTTCTCATGAAATTGTGCCAAGTGAAATGGAAGACTTTGAAAAATTACAAGGGCAAGGCCATTCAACTTCGATTCAATGATCTATTGTCATCTCTTCACAACGAGCTGGTAGATGTTTTTTACCCCGTGCACCAGAGATTAAGGCCTGGGACGTGGACGAGGAAGAACTAACACGATTGTTAAAGGGACTAGGCCAACCATAAGCATTGATGTGGAAGAAAGTTCTGATGAAGAAATAATGATGATGAAATAGAAGAAGCCTCAACTCGAGATTTCCTTGGAAGATGTGGAGAAAAGTGAATATGAGTCGATGTATGATCAGATCAACCACTACGTACATGCCATGACCCACCCTTTCTTTGAATCACCCTCAAAAGGTTGAGAGTTTAGAGGTCTAGGAAGCCCATAGCGTTGGTTTGAAGCCGATCAAGTTTTATCGTGCTTCCTCTTCTACTAGTTCTGAAAATCATGTAAAATTAGAAGAGGATTACAATGAATTAATGTAATTACCTTTTGGTTTTTTTTCTCCTTGTGTATAAAAGCTAATTCAATAGGGATGTGTGCCAAAGCAAATGCCAAAGGAGAATCTATAATTCTTTGAGAAATTGTGAGATGTTAAAAGTAAAACTCCAAATTCAAAAGAAGGTCTCGGGTTTGGTACTATAGGACCAGTCGATGACTCAAAATTTTGCATGGTTGTTACTAGCAGATTGGAAGAGGATTTCCTTGATGTGGAGGATGACCCTGAATATTAGTCGATAGAAGTTGCTCCACCAGAATTTGAAGAACTTAAGTCAACCTTTGACAAGTTGAAGGAAGTCAACCTCAGGACTAAGGAGTAGCCCCGACCTACCTTTATAAGTTTGCTAATCAGTGAGGAAAAATTCACATAATTGATAAATTTATTATAAGAATTTTAAGATTGCTTTTCTTGGAGCTATGATGAAATGCCAGGGCTATCACCAGAAGTTGCAGTTCATAAGCTCAAGGTGAACAAATATATCACCCCAGTGAAATAAGCTCCTAGAAGGATGCGCCTAGAGATAGAGCAGGAAGTAATTACTAAGGTAAAGAAGTTAATAGACACTAACTTTGTGTGGGAAGAGAATTATGCCACATGGTTATCCAACATTGTGCCGGTTAAGAAATAGAATGGAAAAATCCGTATTTGTGTTAACTTTAGGGATTTAAATAAAGTGTGTCAAAAAGATGAGTTTCCACTACCTATATTAGAATTATTGGTAGACATCACTTTCAAACATGAGATCTTCTCTTTCATTGATGGATCGTTAGGTTAAAATCAAATCAAGATTGCTCCAAAAAATGCAGCGCTTACAACTTTCAGGACACCGATTGAGATCTTTTGCTACATAGTGATGTTATTTGGATTGAAGAATGCCAGAGCAACATATCAACAAGCTATGATGAAGATCTTTGATGACCTCATTCACAACCAATTAAAATGCTACATGGATAATTTGGTCAACAAAAGTAAACAGAGAATAGACCATTTGTATGATTTGAGGAACGTGTTCGAATGATTACAACAATACAATCTCAAGATGAATCCCTTTAAGTGCGCCTTCGGTGCACCTCAAGAAAATTTTTGAGATTCATTGTCCATCATCGGGGAATTGAGATTGACCCAGATAAGATTAAAACAATCTTGAAAATGCCTCCTCCTAAAACCTTGAAACAATTATGTTCATTCCAAGGAAATTTGGCATATATGAGACGCTTTATTTCTAATCTCTTAAGTAGGTGTCAACCCTTCTTGGAATTAATTAAAAAGGATACCAAATTTGTTTGGGAAGAGAAATTTCAACGAGGCTTTTTGGACATTAAACAATATTTAATAACACCTCCTGTTTTGGCAGCCGCTATACCGGAAAAAATTTTGATACTTTATACCGCGGCCTTAGAAGACTCTCTCGAAGCCCTGCTAGCTAAGGTCAATGATGAGGTAAGAAAAACACACTCTACTACTTGAGTCGCTGTCTAATACCAACGAAGGTAAAGTATCTGCCTATTGAACAACATTGTCTAGCTTTAATTTTTGTTGCTAGAAGCTTAGACATTACATACTTTCTCAGAAGGTAACCCTTATTTTGAAAGTAAATCCATTGAATATTTGATGACTTGAGTAATACTTTATTGATGTTTAGCAAGGCGACTAATGATATTATTAAAATTCAATATAACTTTTATTCCCCTCCATGCTATCAAGGGACAAATTTTAGCGAATTTTTTTGTAGCACACCCACTTCCAGTCGGGTCCCCTCTCAACAATGATCAACCATATGAGCTGGTACTATAAATACAGTAATCCAGTGTTGGACATTGGGAAATGTATTTTGATGGAGCTTCATCAGCCACAAAGGATAAAGGATTAGAGATAGTTATACTAGGCAAAGTAGGAATTGGCCTGATTTTCATTATACCAGATCCGGGTATGCTAAAATTCTCCTATCACTTGATAGAACCATGCACAAATAATGAAGCTGAATATGAAGCATTGATCACCGGGTTGGAGTTGACAATCTCAATAAATATAATAGAAATTGCCATCTATGATGACTCACAACTCGTCATTCAATGAGTTGCTAGACAATATAAGATTTTGAAGCTAAGATTAATAGAATACCATCAGTACACAATGAAGTTGTTAGAACAGATCCCTAGTGTGACTCTATACCAGATTCCTCGGGAGATAACACCCATGCTGATACTCTAGCAAAACTTGTTAAGGAATTTGTGTGTCCATCAGAGGATTCCATTGACATTATAGTACAAGGATGTCAGCCTTTTGTTTTAGATCAACGTCAAAAATTTGCGCAAACTTAGAAAAGAAGAAGAGATGATGATCGCAGTAGCTGACATTAATGAAGATTGGTGCAAACCATTGATAGAATATTTGCAAATAAAAAAGCTACCAGAAGACAAGTTCAAAGCTTCACATCACGACAAGAGCTATGTCATATGCTCTAGTTGGTGATGTCCTCTATAGAAGATTGTTTGATCAGATGTGGACGAGATGTCTAAGCAAAGTCAAAGCACAAAACATCGTCAAAGAAGTACACACCGGATTGTGTGGAGCTCACCATGCATGGCCAAAGATGAAAACAAAGATTAAAAGACTCATATATTATTGGCTATCAATGATATTCAATTGCATGGATACAAACTTTAAAGTCTCACATTTGCAAAGTGAATGGGGTGGTCTTACACTAACCTCCGAATGTGCTACATCCAACCATCATCTGTCATTTTGGTGTACTAATAACTATATATTTTATGCTTATTTTTGGCAATATTGCACTTTAAAGAATGAAATTTTCATGTTTTTGTTGCAGGCTTATCAATTTTAGGTATTTGGAGCAAAAGTAGCAAAAATGATGAAATTTGGAGCCAAAACAATAAATTTTGGGATTATGGTGCAAGATGCGCCAGATTGGTGCAAGATGCGCCAACAGATAGAGAACAGGTGCATGACGCGCCAGATTAGCGCAAGATGTGCCAAAACCTAAAACAACAACGTCTTTAGCAAACTAGCTCAAAATGCACTATTTGACAGAGAGCTGGCACAAGATGCGCCAAAGATGAATTTTTGTGGATTAAAGTGGTTTGAGATGAATTTTACACAAATTTACAAAGGGGCACTTGTTCCAAACACCCCTTGAAGTGCTTTAATGTGTCGAGACACTTTGGAATGTTCTTTTATGAAGGGATATGTCTCTTGGATAATTGGACATGTCTTTTGAATTCAAAAGAGTTGATTTTGGATATAATTTTGGAGGAATTTTTAAATTCTTTTTGGAGGGAGGCAGCCTTTTATAGAAATAAGGGAAGTCTAGGGCTTAAAAAAAGGTTTTGAGTGGCGTGTAAAAGGGGGCAAAAAGAAGAGATAAAGAGAGAGAGAGAGAGAAGTCAAGGGCTTGGAGATTTTCTTCAAGGATTATAAGAGGAGAGGAAGGTGAGAAATTTTTTATTCATTTCACTTCTGAGAGAGAATTGAGAGTGCTTGTAAAGAGAGAAAGTCTTGAAGTGAACTTCTAGGGATTTACTTGGGATTTACTTGGGAAGGACTACTTGGGAAGGACTATGAGATAAGTTGTATCTTTTATTTCTTTTATTTTGTAAACTTGTTTTTATATATGAAGTCCGTGTTTAATTGTATCAGTCTCATGAATTTTAAGTAGTCTTTTTTATCTTTCTCGCTACTTTGAGATATGGTTTTGTGAATAATTGATTTTGTTTTATATGATTTTAAATGTCAATAATTTGTGATGATTTGAACTCTGATCTTCATTTACTTTTCAATTTGACCAATTGAAATGTTAAAATGTGTTTAGAAACATATGTTTTGAAAGGGCTATGATTTCTTCAACATGGGGAGAATCACATTTGATTTCATGGGAGTGTGTTTCATCCATGGGGCTGAGTGCAAATAAATAGGGAAGTATACTTTGTTGGATGCATAATTGAAGATTTTAATGTGGCAGATTAAAATCCTTAATTTGATCCAATTGATTGGAAACTGATATGAGATTGTTATCTCTTAGGTGAGGGAGTAGTGGGAGCTCTGGAGTGGCAGCCAGTATCCTCCCAACCTAACCACAAAATTATGAACCAAACTATAGATTATTCTAGATTTTTATGCACTCGGAAGAGGGTGAAGAATAGGATTGCTCTTATTTAGCACAAAACAGTATTTGTATATATTTTCAAAGATTTTAATTTCTTCACAATCCATATACTCATTGTAAAGGGGCAGGATGCTTTCTTAAATTTGAAGTTTATATCACAAAAACTTAGTTTAATTTTTGTAAAATTTACTTTTGAAAGTAGCTTTTAGTTTAGTTAACTTTGTTATTCAATTGCATTTTAATTAGCATTCACTGTAGTATTTAATACTCAAATTTGGCACTTTACTTTTTGTAGTTTTAAAAATTGTACTTTACATAAAATCTTAAGAATTTACTTATAGGCATTTCCAACTTCTCTGTGAGATTGATATCTAGGACTCCAATAGCGCCCTTTATTACTTGAGCGAGACGTATACTTGTGTTATTTTTAAAGGGGATTTGGCAGTTTAAAGATTTTTAAAAGATAAAACTATTTTCAATAAGGTTATTTTTGTTGGAATTAATGTCAAGACCATTCGATGAAGCATATTCTTTAATTGAAGAGATGACTACTAATAATTTTCAATGGTCCTCTAAAAGGGTAAATCTAAAAAGAGTAGCTAGTATTCATGATTCTGATGCAATATCAATGTTAACTGCACAAATAGCTGCTATATCAAAAAAGATAGATCAACATGGAATGAATTATTCTCAGACATCACATGTGCTTGAGGAAAACTCATTGGGACAAATGATAAAATCTCAATCTTCTTATGAAACCTTAAATGCAATAAATAATTTTTCTAATAATCCTTTTGCCAATTATTATAATCTTGGTTGGAAGAATCATCCAAATTTTAGTTGGAGTAACAATAACTCTAATGTTTCAAGTTCATTGGGAAACTCCAAAAATCAAGGAAATCAAACTTATAAATCTTATTACCCTCCAAGTTTTAATAATTTGCAGAGTAAGGAAAAAAAGTTGTCAATGAAATAATTGATATTGTAAATGGGGAGTCAATTACAAAGTCAAGGAGCTGCAATTAGAAACATGTAAAATCAATTGGAATGTATTGCTACCAGCAATAGACCTCCAAGAACGTTTTGTCGTATTGTTGAAGTGAATCCAAAGGATAAAAAGAAAGAGCAAAATAAGGTTATTCAACTGAGAAGTGGAAAAGAATTAGAAAAGAGAGTTCAAAAAGTAGTGGAAGTTGAAGTTGAAAAAGATAAGCTGGAAAATGAAAAAATTGGTGAAAATTTCCAGTTTGAGTTAGAACGTCTTATTAAACAAATATAATTCTCTGTAGAAA
>NW_018250444.1:2624-21049 GCF_001263595.1 Phalaenopsis equestris | reverse complement strand
TGTAGCGCTATAATTTAGAAAAAGCTTCTTCAGAAAAAGCTTCTTGAAAACTTAAAGATCCTGGAAGTTTTACAATTCATTGTGTTATTGGTGAAAGATTTCTTAGAAAAGCTTTACATGATTTAGGAGCCAGTATTAATCTTATGTCGTTATCCATTTTCAGAAGGTTGGGTTTGGGAGATACTTCTTCTACAACTCTAACTCTTCAGTTAGTTGATTGTTTGATTACCTATCCTAAAGGAGTTATAGAATATGTTTTGGTAAAAGTTGATAAGTTTTTATTTCCTGTGGACTTTATTGTATTAGATATGGAAGAAGATAAATAAATTCCTATCATTTTAGGAAGACCATTCCTTGCCACTAGAAGAGCTTTGATAGATGTGTAGAAACGAGAACTAACTATGAGAGTTAGTCAAAAGGTTACATTTAATATTGTAAAATTAATGAGATACACTGCAAAAGAGTAAGAGATTGAATGTTTCAGATTGAATATTAATGAATTTCTAAGCCATGAGTATTTTAAAAATCTATTTGAAAGGGAATTTGAAAAATAATATGTGGAGTATCAAAATGAGCATAAAATTCTAGATGAATCTACAGGAGTAAAAAAGATTTGGATTATGTTCAGGAAGAATTCTAAATGTTAGATCCTATAGAAAGTAATAAGAATTTGATTTCATCTATGGAGAAACCTCCTGAAGTAGAACTGAAAACACTTACTACACATTTGTAGTATGCATTTTTAGGAGATTTATCTACACCTGTTATGGTATCCTCAGAATTAACTGATACGCAAAAAAAGCAGTTGTTGGAATTTTTGAGAAGATATAAGAAAGCCTTTGGATGGAGATTAGTTGATATAAAAGGAATCAGTCCTTCAATTTGTATGCATAGAATTTTATTGGAAGATCAACATGATCCAAGAGCTGAGCCTCAATGGAGATTAAATCCTATGATGAATTTAGTTGTTAAGAAGGAAATTTTTAAATGGTTAGATGCTGGAATAAAATATCCTATTTCAGATTGTGCTTGAGTAAGTCCAATTCAATGTGTTCCAAAGAAAGGAGGAGTTATTATAGTGACAAATGAGAAGAATGAATTAATACCAACAAGACAAGTCACTGGATGGTAAATTTAAACATATTATAAAATTAAATTCTGCCACCAGAAAGGATCATTTTCCTTTATCTTTTTGGACCAAATGTTGGATAGGCTGGTTGGGCACAGATATTTTTGTTTCTAGAAGGATATGTCAGTTATCATCAAATACCTATAGCTCTACAGAATTAGGAGAAAAAAACATTTACTAGTCCTTATGGAACTTTTGTTTTTCGATGAATGCCCTTTGGATTATGTAATGCACCTGCAACATTTTAAAGATGTATGATGTCAATTTTTCAGTGATTTAATTGAAAAAGGGATTGGAGTCTTTATGGATGATTTTTCTATTTTTGGAACTTCTTTTGAAATATGTCTAAATCATTTAGAGAAAGTTCTTGAATGATGTGAAAAAGACTAGTCTCGTATTGAACCGGGAAAAGTATCAATTTATGGCTGCAGGAAGGATTGTGCTTGGGCATAAAATTTCAGAAAACGACATGGTTGTAAATCCTACAAAATTCATGTTATATTAAACTTACCTCCACCTACTAATGTAAGAGGAGTTAGGAGTTATTTAGGACATGCTCAATTTTACGGGAGATATATTAAATATTTTTCAAAAATTACTAAGCTTTTATGACACCTTCTGGAAAAAGATACAAAATTTGAATTTCACCAAAATTGTCTTAAAGCTTTTGAAACTTTAATGGAAAGATTGATCACTGCTCCTATAATTTTTTCATCTGTTTGGGAAAAAACTTTTGAATTAATGTGTGATGCTAGTGATTATGCAATTGGAGCTATTTTAGGGTAGAGATATGATAAGATTTTTATAGTAATATTCTATGCGATTAAGACTCTTAATGATACTCAGATTAACTATACCACCACCGAAAAAGAGTTATTAACGATTGTGTATGCTTTTGATAAGTTTAGGTCATATCTGGTTGGAGCTAAATGTTCTATGCATATTGACCATTCAACTATTAAATATTTGATGCAAAAGAAGGATGTGAAGCCAATATTAATTAGATTGGTACTTATGATGCAAGAGTTTGATTTTGTAGTAGTCGAAAGGAAAGGGACTAATAATCAAATTGCTGATTATCTATCTAGGCTAGAATAGGAAGAAATACTTAACATGGAAAAAGAAATTATTGAAACTTTTCTTGATGAACAACTTTATGATGTAAAAGGATGGAAAATACTTTGGTGTGCTAATATTGTAAATTATATTGTTAGTGATATTTTTACCATATGGACTAACAAAACAATAAGAAAAGAAATTCATTCACGATGCAAAATCAAATTTTTGGGATGCCCCTTATTTATATAAACACTGCAAAAATTTAGTAATGAGACGATGTGTGCCTTACAAAGAAATTCAGGAAATTATCCAGAAATGTCATGATTTTGAATTTGAAAGTCATTTTGGGAATGATAGAACTGTTCATAAGATTTTGCAATCTAGATTTTTTTGGCCTACTCTGTTTAGAGATGTCAATATATATATATATATATAAACATGTGATCAGTTTTAGAGAGTAAGTAATATGTAAAAAAGAAATGAAATGCCTCTAACTTTTAATTTGAAAATTGAAATTATTGATGCATAGAGATTGGATTTTATGAGACCATTTATACCTTCATTCAGAAATATATATATATATTGATTGCAACTGATTGTAGTGGATTATGTGTTAAAATGGATTGAAGCAATCACTTTACCTTGATGTGATACTCAGAGTGTTTTACAATTTTTAATTAAAAATATTTTTACAAGATATGGAATGCCATGAGTAATCATTACTGATGGAGGATCTCATTTTAGAAATGAAACAATTGCAAGATTGGTAGAAAGATATAATATAAAACATAAAATTGCAACTGCTTATCATCCTCAGACTAGTGGTTTGACAGAAGTATCTTATAATAAAATTAAGGGAATTTTGGAAAAAAAAGTATAATTCCTAATGAAATGGATTAGTCTACTAGGTTAGATCGACATTATGAGCATACATGACAGCTTATAAGACACTAATAGGAATGTTCACTTATAGATTAATTTTTTGGAAGAATTGTCACTTGCCAGTAAAATTGGAGCATAAGTTTATTGGGCTATAAAGGAATTCAATTTCAATTTGAAAGAAACCAGTGAGAAAAGATTATTGCAATTGAATGAGCTTCAAGAAATTAGAAATGAATCTTATGATAATGTTAGGATTTATATGGAAAGAATGAAAGAATAGAATGATTGGAAGATAATGAAAAAGGAATTTGAACCTGAACATAAAGTTTTATTATACAATACAAGATTGAAATTATTTCTTGAAAAATTGAAGTCTAGGTGGAAAGGGCCATTTAGAGTTGTAAAAGTCTATTCATATGGAGTTATTAATATTGAAGATCCTAAAACTAGAATGATATTTAAAGTGAATGGGCATAGATTGAAACCATATTTTGATAGTTAAAGAATAGTTTTCAAAGAGGCTATAATGTTGGGTCACCCAAAATGAGAACTGAGAATGTCGGGCTGCGACATTAAACCAAGCACTTTGTGGGAGGCAACACATACTTATCGTTGTTTGTTTTGCTTTATGTTTTTGTTCCAAATATTTATGTATATTTATATTTATGGTTTTATAGAGTCTGTGTATTTGAAAATTTTTAAATTGAAAAAATATTTGTAAACATCTTTATTTACCTGATTTTATGGAAGAGTTGAGAACTTTTCGAATTGAAATTGAAATGATGATTTTTTTTTGGAACTGGCGCATGATGTGCCAGATTGGTGCATGATGCGTCACATTCTATAGAGTTGGTGCATGATGCACCAAAACTGGCGTGTGATGTGCCGCGACAACAAAAATGACTTAAAACATCTCAAAAGGCAGTTTTTGGCAGGTTCTTCTCCTTATAACTCCCAAAAAACAATTCTAAACTCCATTTTAGGGGGAAACTAGGGAAGACTCACTAGATTTCAATTCTAATGGCGTCCCACTCTAAAAATTATGCTAGATTTGGGATTTTCAATCGAAGAAAGTTTGTCAGTTTCATTGCTCAGATGTTGCATGATCGAGTTCTAGTGAAGAAGAGGCTAATCAAAAAATGGGAGTTTGTGAATCAAGGATTCAACCCACCGAATACTCGAGTGGATAAGATTATTGCGCAAGGACGCTAGGAAGTGCTTTGTTACACTACTGTTGACATAATTGTCCCTGTGGTGAAAGAGTTTTATGCAAATCTACATGGAATCAACCAAGGAATTGTTTATGTGCAGGGAAGGTTTGTGCAATTCACTCCCTCAAGAATAAACGAGATTTTTATGATTGAAAATGTGCCTATTTTTCACTATGTAAATTTTACCCCTACAAGAGATAATATGAATGGACTCTATCGATACGTTACGGATGAAAATGTGAATTGGGTGGCCAGAGATGATGGAAATCTAACTTTTCTTCATCATTGTTAAATCATGCTTCTAAGGCATGACACTTCTTTATTTAATTGAAATTACATCGTACTATGAAAATCTGTAAGGTAACTAAGGAGAGTGATATTCTGAACTACTGTAGTCAAACTGGAAAAATCGTTGACATTAGAGCAATAATTGTGAAATCAATTTTGGGTTTGATTATTAATGGATCTGCTACTGGACTAGGACATCCATCCACTATTTTCCTACTGTGCAGTCACTCGCAAGTACCTTATGAGAGTTGGGAAAAGTGCTTCTTCCTTGGTAGCCGATGGATCAAGAAGTCTATTGCAACTGGTATTGCAACTGTATCAGAATGGGAGATGAGAATGATATGAATGTACTGATGAATCAAGCATCCCAGAATTCATCACCTATTTAGCCTTACTTCAGTTTGAACACACTGCTGAAAAGAATCAAGAAGATGAAAAGAGAGGTACAGAACCTTATTCATGCAATTGGAATATTTCTGAAATGTTGTATCGTCTTGGTTGGAGACTGAAGGAACATTTCGAACATACTGCTCGTATTGAAGATGGTTTGGTACGTAGGTTCAAGAAACATACTTGGGTTGGGGAGGATTACCTTGATGAGTTTCTTTATCGACCCTTCTACAACTTGTTTGTACACTACCAATCTATGGGAGATATCTAGGAGGACAAGAGTGAATAAGATATTTGAACTTAATCTTTGCATGAAATGCTTTTTTTAGTACTGCTTGTTTTAATTATTTTATTAAGTCGAATTGCATTTACTTTTATTGTTGAACTCTATTTATGTTTGAGTTTGGTATTTTGATGTATATATATAAAAGTGAGTTTTGTGTTGTTTGTGATGGTTCGGTGTTAAATTAATGTTTAATTATGATTATAAAAGTTTATTTAAATTAATTAGAGGTAAACGTATAGCGGTGAGCTACAGAATTCAAAAGAAAAAAAAATCTGGAGAAAACAAGGCATTGGCACAAGATGCACCAATTTGTAGAGAGTTGGTGCACGATGCTTAAGAATTTGCTCAAGATACACCAAATTCCCGAAAATGCCAGCTTGCCTTAAGAACCATGAAATCACACAGTAAAACTCCATTTTCACTACTTGGGTCATCTCTTGGTACGGGCTTCACTTTAACTTAGAAATTTCTTATTCTCACAATGGAATTTTCCTACAATATAGAAAATCCTAAAATTAGGATTTTTTATGAAAAATTATGAAGAAAACTCATGGTGAAATGTTTCTTACCAAATAATCTTACTTAGGGAATTAGATTTTTTTATTTTGTAAATTATTTCAAATTAGGGAATTAGATTTTTTTATTTTGTAAATTATTTCAAATTTATTTAGATTTTCATAGAAATTCCAATGGCTCCATGAGTAAAGAGAAGAAAGTCATCAGATGATTTTGATACACTAATATTTGCTAATTTCAAGGCCCACATAGTTAAAACACTCAAATAGAATCAAGAAGATTGATCCAGGAATGGGCATTCGCTAACCTCAGTGGTGAGATCGAAAGGTTGATCATTGCTAGAAATTGAGAAAGGTTTTGCTACTTGAAGTAGCGATTGTAGCAATGATTCAGGAGTTTTTTTTGCCAACTTGAGGTTCACAGATGAAGATCACATCCTTGTAAGAGGTAAGCAAGTTGAATTTTTTGGAGAAAGGATCAATGCTTTTTATGGGACCGAGAATGTATTTGATGATGAATACAATGCATTCATGATGACTGATTCATTACTGGATGAAGTGATTGCCTATCTGACTGATGGAAGAAGAGAATGGAGAATTAGAAATAATAAGAAAGTTAACTTCTCCACTTCCATGTTGACCATTCAGTCAAAGTTATGACACCACTTCATCTCTGCTAAATTACTGCCCACAAATCATCTGGCCGATGTAACGAAGGATAGAGCTGTATTAAATTATTTAATTCAGTACATAAAAGCAATAGAAGTTGATGCTCTCATAGTTCATCATGCTCAGAGCATAGCTAAGAGCTCTAAAACTAGTGGTTTGGGTTACCCTGCCTTGATTTTCACTCTATGTGAGCAATCAGTAGTAGAGTACTATAGAAATGAGGAAATATTACAACCACAAAATCCTATTGGGAAGAATACAGTTCAAAGAGTTGAATCATTTGTTAAGACCAGGTGTGGAGGTAATGAGAGACCCTTTACATCAGCTGCAGGGGCATCTACTTATCACTCTGCATCACTTGAAAACATTATGGAGCAACTTATGATTCAACAAATGGATATAGTTAATATGTAGAATCAGAATGGAGAAATTGGAGCAAGAAATGCTTATAATGGTGAGTATAAGCAGAGGAGAGTTTGACATGATATAACTTTTGAGGAAGCTATGGTTAGATATCTTAGGGGTGAATCCAATGTGGAATTTCCAACTTGCCTCAGCTTCACTCCTTATGCTCCTATTCATGATGAAGATGATGAAGAACAAGATGATGATGATGATGATGAGGAAGGCGATGAAGATTGAGATTTTTAGAAGTTTAGTTTATTTGGTTGGTTGTTTGTTTGTCTGCTCTGCTGATTGGATGTTATTTGGTTAACATTTGAATTTGATGCCCTTTTGAATCAGTTGTGGTGAAAAAATTTCATTTTTTGTTGTAGACTTAAAATTGTAATAGTAAGTATAGATTTTTGCTTTTTCTGTATTATTAGAATTTTTAGTTTTTGTTTACGTTTTTAATTCTCATCAAATTCTTTAGAATATATTATGTTTCATTTAATGCTTTAAAGCCTATATGTATTTTCAAAGTTGGTACCTGTAATATACCAGAGCCCAATTTCATAGTCAGAAATCCTCTACAGGTTAGTTTTTATTTTTATGCATTTACTATTTTCTTTCACCAACTTAGTTTTGTACTAAAACATTTTTAAATTACCTACAAACTTAAGTTTGGGGGGGGGGGGAAGAAAATTTCTTTTAAAAAGAAGTAAACTAAATTTTATTTGTCCTCAATTAAAAATATTTTGAAAATTAATTTCACATGTCCTGAGATATTAAGATTTAATTTTAAATGACTCTACTTATGTTTCTCAATATTTATGGTAAATTTAGGTAAAAAGTTTTTAATAATAATGGTTAATTCTGAAGTTAAAGATATTTGGTATGATACAATAAGATTATGTTTTTTTATTTAAAGTAAAGGAAATTGTATTTTTGAAGTGTTAAGAATTTTAGAGTTTCATGTAAAAAGAAAAGAATGCGACTTTATGAAAATTATAAACTAAAATGATTTTATAAAGTGAAGAAAACTTTAAGAGGAGGATAGTGAAGTTCATAACTATTAAAGGCTATCCTGTTATAGTAATCCTCACTTGAAAAAGGAAAAGAGAGGAAATGATTGAAAAGTTCCTAAAAGTAAAAAAAAAAAGAAGAAAAAAAAGAAAGGAAAAAAAAAGAGTGAGGAGAAGCTTGGGGAGATGCCTAATAAAAAATTGACTGAATTTGAATCAACTTAAGGAAAAGACTTTATTACATTTTCTAAACTTATATTGCAGTATTAGTAAAATTATTAGTAAAGTTTTCATGAAGTTCTTTTTCATATGAATATTCTAAGTATCCTTGATATGACAAATTACTATTCTTCTTGAAATGAATAGAGATTCAGAAATCTTAAATTTAATTACTAAATACTTTTAGAATTAGAGTTTGAATCTAATTTATTAAATGTTTTTCTTAAATTTAATTATTTTATTTATTAAACTAAAGCATAGAAATTATAAGTTAATCTCTATCCTAAGTCATATGCTTTTATGCAATAAAAGTGCCACTTGAGGGCAAATAACATTTAAGTTTGGGGGATTTTGATACACCAAAATAAGATATAGTTTTAAGTATATTTTTTATGCTTATTTTTGGTGATATTGTATTTTAAAGAAGGGTATTTTCATGTTTTTGTTGCAGTTATATCAATTTTAGATATTTGGAGCAAAAGTAGTAAAAAGGAAAAAATTTGGAGCCAATACAGTAAATTTTGGGATTTTGGCGCAAGAAGCGCCAGCATACAGAGAACTGGCGCATGATGCGCTAGATTGGTGCAAGATGCATCTAAACCCATAATAACACAATCTTCAGCAAATTGGCACAAGATGCGCCATTTGACAGAGAGTTGGTGCAAGATGCGCCAAAGACTACTACTTTTTGCAGATTAAGGAGGTTCGAGACAAATTTTGTGTGAATCTTCAAAGGGACACTTTTTCTAAACACCCTTGGTGTGATTCAATGCATCTAGACACTTTGGAAGGTTATTTTATGAAGGGATATGTCTCTTAGATCAATGGACATGTCTTTTGAATTCAAAAGAGATGACTTTTGGATGGAATTTTAAATTTTTTTGGGAGGGAGAGAGCCTTTTATAAAAGAGAGGGAAGTCTAGGGCTTAAAAAAGGTTCTGAGTGGCGTGCAAAGGGGGGTGAAAAGAAGAGATAGAGAGAGAGACAAGTCAAGGGTTGGAGATTTTCTTCAAGGATTGTAAGAGAAGGGAAGGTGATAGATTTCTTCTTCATTTCACTTCTAAGAAAGTGTTGAAAGTGCTCATAAAGAGAGAAAGACTTGAAGAGTACTTCTAGGGATTTACTTGGGAAGGATTTTGAGATAAGTTGTGTCTTTTATTTCTTTTGTTTTGTATTTCTTTTGTTTTGTAAACTTATTTATATATATGAAGTTCGTGTTTTATCGTATTCTACTCATGAACGAGTAGTCTTTATCCTTCTCCACGCTTTGAGATATGGTTTTGTGAAGAATTGATTTTGTTTTATATGGTTTTAAATATCAATAATTTGTGATGATTTGAACTCCAATCTTCATTTACATTACAATCTGGCCAATTGAAATTTTAAAATGTGTTGAGAAACTTATGTTCTAAAAGGGCTATGATTTCTACAACATTCTACAACATGGGTTTCTACAACATGGGGAGAATCACATTTTATTTCATGAGAGAGTATTTCATCCATGGGGTTGAGTGCAAATAAATAGGGAAACTTCATTAGAGCAGTAAATGATACTTAATCATTTTATGAAACTTTGAATGCTATTAATAATCGACATAACAATCCTTATTCTAACTATTACAATCTTGGATGGAAAAAACACCCTAATTTTAGTTGGAATACTTATAATAATTCAATGAACCCCTCAAGAAATTTAAATAACCAAGAAAATCCTAATTATCGACCTTATTATCCTCTTGGATTTAACTCTAACCCTAACGCATAAGTTATGGAAATAAAATTAACGATGGAAGAGATAATGTTGATTATGGGAAATCAAATACAAAATCAAGGGGATGCTATTAGCAAATTGAAAATCAATTAGGACATATTGCTACTACACTTAGTAACAGACCTTCAGGAAATCTTTCGAGCACAGTAGAACTTAATCTGAAAGATCAAAATAAAGAACAAACTAAAGCAATTCAATTACAAAATGGAAAAGAAGTTGAAACAAGAATCCAAAGGGAAAAAGAAGTTTATGAGGAGAAGGAAGAGATAGAAAGTGACCATAATGAAATTGGAAAAACACAAGTTCCTTTAGAAAAACCATCACGTCTCTTTCCTCAATGACTAAAATAAAAGAATAAAGATAAACAATTTAAAAATTTTTAGAAAATTTTAAAAAGTTAACAATAAATATTCCTTTCATTGAGGCTTTGGAACAAATGTCAAGTTATGTGAAATTTATGAAAGATATACTAAACAAGAAAAGGAAGTTTGCAGATCATGAGACTATTGCACTTAGTGAAGAGTGTAGAGCTATTATCCAGAAAAGCTTCATGAAAAGTTAAAAGATCCTAGTAGTTTTACTATACCTTGTGCAATTGGTGAAAAGTTTTACGGAAAAGCCTAATGTGATTTAAGAGTTAGTATAAATCTTATGTGTCTATCAATTTTTAAATGTTTAGATTTAAGAGAGATTTCCCCTACTACTATAACTCTTCAGTTAGCTAATAGTTAGCTAAACTCTTCAGTTAGCTAATCAATCAATCACTTATCCTAAAGGAGTTATAGAAGATGTATTAGTAAATGTGGATAAACTTATTTTTTCTGTAGACTTTATAGTATTATATATAGAGGAAGATACAGAAATTTCTATTATTTTGTGGAGACCATTTCTTGAAACAGGGAGAGCTGTGATAGAAGTGTGAAAAGGAGAATTAATAATGAGAGTTAATGTTCAAGAAGTAAAATTTAATATTGCAAAAGCTATGAAATATCCTACAATAGAAAAAGGCAATGAATATTTTAGGATGGAAGTTAGTGATTATCTAAGTAATGAACAATTTAAGAAAGAGTTTAAAGAGAAATGAAAGCAAGAAGAATTTAGTAAAAATGAGGATGAAATAAAAGAAGAAAATTTAGATTATATTCAAGACAAATTTGAAAGTTTAGATTTATTGGAAAATGATAATAAAAATATTATTCCCTCAAGTATTAAACCACCTGAACTTGAACTGAAAGTTTTACCTGCTCATTTAAAATATGTATTTTTAGGGGATTCATCTATATTGTCTGTTATTGTATCTTCTGAGTTAAGTGAAATTCAAAAAAAAAATTATAGAAATGTTAAAAGGATATAAAAAGAATTTTGGATTGACTTTAGTAGATATTAAAGGAATTAGTCCTTCATTTTGTATGCATAAAATTTTATTAGAGGAATAATACAAACCTAAATCTGATCCTCAGAGGAGATTAAACCCCATAATGAAAGAAGTTGTTAAAAAGGAAGATTTAAAATGGTTAGATGCTGGAATTATATATCCCAATATCCTATTTCAAACATTGCTTGGGTGAGTCCAATTCACTGTGTTCCAAAGAAAGGAGGAGTGACCGTTGAAGTAAATGATAAAAATGAATTAATTACAATAAGACAAATTACTAGTTGGCGAATTTGTAAAGATTATAGAAAATTAAACTTGGCCACCATGAAAGATCACTTTCCTTTACCCTTTTTAGATCAAATGTTGGATAGATTGGCTGGAAATAAATATTACTATTTATTAGATGGATATACCGATTATCATCAAATTCTAATTGCTCATGAGGATCAACACAATACAACATTTACAAGCCCTTATGAAACATTTGCTTTTCGTAGAATGCCTTTTGGACTATACAATGCACGTATAACATTTCAAAGATGTATGATGTCAATATTTAGTAATTTGATTGAGCATGGAATGAAAGTATTTATGGATGATTTCTCTGTTCCAAACTTCATTTGAATTATGCTTAAATAATTCAGAAAAGTTCTAGAATTATGTGAAAAAAAAACAACCTAATACTTAGTACTAAATTTGGAAAAATGTCAATTTATGGTTGCAGGAGGAATTGTACTTGGGCATAAAATTTCTGAAAATGGCATGGATGTAGATCCTACAAAAATTTAAGTTATTGAAATACTACCACCACCGATTATGGTCAAAGGGGTAAGAAGTTTTCTAGAACATGCTTGTTTCTACAGATGTTATATAAAGAATTTTTCAAAAATAACTAAGCCATTATGCCAACTTTTAGAAAAAAGATATGAAATTTGATTTTAATGAGGAATGCATAAAAGCATTTGAATTATTGAAAGAAAAGTTATTGCACCAATTATTGCTTCACCAAATTGGAAAAAAATCTTTTGAATTAATGTGTGATGCTAGTGATTATGCTATTGGAGCTGTTTTAGGTCAAAATCATGATAAGATTTTCAATGTTATCTACTATGCTAGTAGAACTCTCAATGAAGCTCAAATTAATTACACCACAACTGAGAAAGAGTAATTAGCAGTAGTATATGCTTTTGATAAATTTAGCTTACTTAATTGGAGTCAAATGTATAGTGCATACAAATCATTCTGGTATTGAATATTTAATGCAAAAGAAGGATGCTAAACCAAGGTTTATTAGATGGATACTTCTATTACAAGAGTTTCATTTTTATGTAGAAAATGACAATCAAATAGCTGATCATTTGTCTAGACTATAAAAACAAATATTAATAAATTTTGCAAATGAAATTTTAGAAAATTTCCTTGATGAACAATTATATAGTATTGATGAAATAGATACACCATGGTATGTCGATATAGTAAATTATATTATAAGTTATATTCTAAAAAAAGATATTATGAATCAACAATTAAAGAAATTTATATATGATTTAAAATTCTATTTTTGGGATGACCCATATTTATATAAATAATGTAAAGATCTATTTATTAGATGGTGTGTGCCTTATAAAGAAACTAAACAAATAATTGAAAGATGTCATGATTCTGAATTTGGAGGACATTTTGGAACAAATAGAACTGCTTATAAAATTTTACAAGATGGATTTTATTGGCTTAGTATTTTTAGATATGTTAATGAATATATTAAAACATGCGATCTATGTCAACAAGAAGGAAATATTTGTAGAAGAAATGAAATGCCTCTAAATTACATTTTGGAACTTGAATTTTTGATGTGTGGGGATTAGATTTTATGGGACCATTTATGCTTTTTTTTGGAAACTTATATATATTACTTGTTGTTGATTGTATGTCCAAATGGATTGAAGCTGTTGTTGTACCTAAATGTGATGCTCGGAGTGTTTCTAAATTTTTAAATAAAAATATTTTTACAAGATATGGAATGCCAGAGTAATTATTACTGATGGAGGATCCCATTTTAGAAATAAGAGGATCGAGAAATTAATAAGGAAATATGATATTATGCATAGATTCTCTACTACTTATCATCCTCAGAGTAGTGGTCTAGTAGAAATATTGAATCATGAAGTAAAACAAATTTTAGAAAAAGCTGTAAATCCCTATAAATTGGATTGGTCTTCTAGATTAGATACTGCATTATGAGGATACAAAATTGCTTATAAGACTCCTATAGGAATGTTCCCATACAGACTTATTTTTTGAAAAATATGCCACTTACTAGTAGAATTGGGGCATAAAATATTTTGGGCTATTAAGGAATTTAATTTCAATCTAAAAAATGCCGGTGAGGAAAGATTGTTGCAATTTAATGAACTTAAGGAGATTACAAATGAAGCATATGATAATGCAAGAATCTATAAGGAGAAAATGAAAATATGGCATGATCGAAAGATTATTAATAAGAAGTTTGAACCTGGACAAGAAGTTCTATTATATAATACAAGATTGAGATTATTTCTAGGGAAAATGAAATCCAAATGGTTAGGACCATTAAAGTGATCAAAATCAATTATTATGAAACTGTTGTTATTAAGGTTATTAAGGATCCTAAAACTGAAGATCCTAACACTGAAAAAATATTTAAAGTTAACGGGCATCGATTGAAACATTATTATGATGGAAACATACCCTAATTTAAATAAGTTTTAATGTTAAGTCAACCCAATGAAACCAATGGTATGTTGAGCTGACGACGTTAAACCAAGCGCTTTATGGGAGGCAACCCATAAATAAAACTATATATCTTTATATTACTATTTTGTTAATAAATGTGTTTATATATTAAGAAATAATAGTATTTTTAAGCCCTGCACAATTTTATATAACATAATTTAAGACAAATATTGGTATTGGAGAAAAATTTGGAATCAAATTGAATAAAAGAAATTTCAGAGAAAAAATTGGCCTTTGGCGCCGACGGCGCCTAACTAAATGACCATGGCACCGACAACACCATCGAGAGTGCTGACGGCGTCCCAAGTATTTTTCACGTGCTGAATGGTTATTCCTACAACTTTTGACGGGATTTCGCTCCATAATAACCACCGAGAGGTGTTTTTAAAGTCCTAAAAACTGACTTGGACGTCCAGAAACTTCCTAATTTTAAATTCCATGGCTTCCAAATCCAGAAATACTTCAAGTTATGGAGTTTTCAAAAGAAAAAAGTTTATCAATTTTGACGTGCAAGATTATACAACAAAGTCATCATAAAGAAGAGACTCATCAGGAAGAGATCAAGGAGAGAGGTTTTGTCAATAATGGTGTGAGTAATCCAAGTTCACAGATCGAGAAAATCATTGAAAATCATTGTGTAAAGGCGTTGGGAAGTTTTGTGCTACACTACCACTACAGTTGTAGTACCTGTAGTAATAGAGTTTTATGCCAACCTACATGGAATTACCCAAGGAGTTGTCTTCATTTGAGGTAAGGCTGTACCATTTACTCCAGATTGGATTAATGATTTTTATATGATAGAAAACGTTCCAATATGTCATTATACAAATTTGATCCCGACAAAAGATATGATGCAAGAAGTATATAATTTTCTGACGGATGAACATGATAATTGGAAAATTAGAGATGAGGGATGAGATGAGGGGTACGTTAGTTTCTCTGCGTTGCTGCTTAACCCAATTTCACATTAATGGCATTTCTTCATATATGCAAAAATACTACCTACCATGAAGATTACTAGAGTTACAAAAGAAAGTACCATTTTAAACTATTGCATTCAAATGGATAAACCCATTGATGTAGGGTCAATTATTTTCAAATTTGTTATGGGTATTGAATGGACCAATATATGGACTTGGGCATCCTTCTACAATTTTTCTACTTTGCAGTCAATCTTAAGTTCTATATAAAATTTGGGAAAAAAATTTACTACCTTGGGAGTCCATGATTCCTATTGATGGAAATTACATAGGAAATGGAAATGAAGCATTAGATTGTTTTTTGGATCATTCATCACATGCTTCAACACCGTTGATGCCACCAACAATTGGAAGTTAAATATCTTTGGAGAAGAGAATGAAGAAAATAGAAAGAGAACTTCAAAGTGTGACGAATGCAATAAGAAATCTTAACTACCTTTTTGATCACCTAGATTGGAGAATGAAGGAGAACTTTGAGCATATAGGAACAGTTGAAACAGGATTGATACAGACGTTCAAGAAAAATGGATGGATCGACGAAAATTCAACTGATCAGTTCCCGTACCGACCCTTCTATAATTTATATGTCTATTACAAATTTATGGGAGATATTAGAGGAGGAGAAAGTACTGAATAAGAGACAAATTAATTGAAGAAGTTGGACTCTCTACTATTTTAAAATACTTATGCTTTAATGTAATTTTGTGTATTTAATTTACTTTACTTTGCTTTAGAACTTTGATTATGTGTATAGTTTTGTGTCAAAATTTTAGTGTTGTGGCTTGATTTTGACGCTGAATTATAAGTTAGTTTGCTTTGATGATGTGAACATGTGATTAAAAAAATGTATTTGTAGAAAGTGTATTTTCATATATAAAAGTTAGTTTGGTGTTGTTTGTAAAAATGTTTGTTTGTGAATAATTTTAGATAAAAATTAATGTTCAAAAAGGCTAAATAAACCTTGGAGTAAATTGAGAGAAAATTGAAAATTGAAAAAATCAAAATTATGAATTTTTGGCCTTTGACGTCGACGACGCCGGATGGGTACCGAGAGCGTCCTCGACCCGAACCGACCCTAAAACCTTTAAAATTGGCTATTTGCACAGTGAAATGTCATTTTTACCCCTTGAGTCACGTTCAACCTCCAGTTTTTGCACCTAGGGCTTGGTATTGCTCGTATTTGAGGTGATTTTAAGCCAAACAAAGATTGGATTTCATCTTCTCTAAGTAAGAGTTACACTTGGAACTCAAAATTTTTGATTTTCACCAAGGATTTATCTCACATTGCTGAGATCCAAAATTTTTAGAATTGTTTTGAAGATTTTGTGAAAATCCTTAGGTGAAGAACTCTTACTTAGTAGATTTAAGTTTAAAACGTTCCACATTGTGATTTTTGGAATTTTTTGGGAATTTTTTTAGATTTTATCAAAATATTTACCATGGCACCTAGAATGAGCAAAGGAAGGAGAAAAGTGGATTTTGATGATCAAAAGTTTGTCAATTACAAGGTGAACATTTGATTCAGTAGTCTACGTGACACTAAAAAAGTGATTCCAGATCAAGGATTTAAAAATATGGGAGAATAAGTTGAGAGAATAATCGATGCTCGGTAGTGGGAGAATTTATGCTACTTTACTGCCAAGGTGATTATTGGTGTAGTGATGGAGTTCTATGTCAATTTCAAGGAGACTTCTTAAGACTTAGTATTTGTTTGTGGAAAAATGGAGGAGTTTACTCCAAGTAAGATAAATGAATTCTATCAATTAGAAGATGTGTATAGCTGCCAATATAAGTCTTTTTCTACAACGAATGAGGCCTTGTATGAAGTTATTTCTTTCTTACAAATGGAAGAGGAGCTTGGAAGGTGAATAATGGAGTTAAGGTAAACTTCCTCTTTCTATGTTAAATGTAGTATCTAAGGCCTGACACTATTTTTATTTCTGGAAGAATGATACTAACAAATCATCATAGCGAGGTTATAAGGGATAGAGCAATCTTAAACTTCTATATCAAACAGATGAAAAGAATAAATGTAGGCTTTATTATTTATAACTCTTTCTCAGTATATTTTTATATGTATTATGTGATATTTAATGCTTTAAGTCTTGTAGCTTTTCATATTAGCACCTGCAATATTTCAGAGTAAGTTTCAAATCATAACCTTCAACAAGTATGTATTTTCTTTATGTATTAAATGTTTTCTTTAACCTTTAAAATTTTCAATTCTTCATTTAAAATATTTTAAAATTTTAAGTTTGGAGGGAGGATAAATTCCTTTTAAATAAAATAAACTTAATTTTATTTGTCCTCAACTAATTAAATTTTCAAAATATTTTAAAATTTAACATGACCTTTGGTATTAAAGGGTAAATTTAGATAACTATATCTATGTTTCTAAATATATAGTAAACTTGAGTAAAAGTTTTAAATAATAAAGGTTAATTTTAGAGATTAAGATTATTTTCTATGATAGAATAAGACAATGTTTTTCTACTTTTAGTAAAGGAATTTGTATTTCTGAAGTACTAAGAATCTTAAAGATTCATGTAAAGAGAAAAGACTAAAGCTTTATGAAAAATATTTAAAGCTAATATAAGTTTATAAAGTGAAGGAATGTGAAAAGTTTTTAACTTTAAGAAGGGTATAGTGAAGTTTAAAATCATTAAAGGCTATCCAGGTATAGTAATCCTCACTTAAAAAAAGAAAAAAGAAAAAAAAAAGATTGAAAATGATCCAAAAAGGAAAAGAGAAAAAAGAAAAGAAAAGAAAAGAAGAGGTGAGGAAAAGCTTGAGGAGATGCCTAATTAAAAATTGGTTTCACTTGAATCAACTTAAAGAAGAAGGCTTGACTACATTTTCTAAACTTATATTTTAGTATTAGCATATTTACTCGTAAAGTTTCATGAAGTTCTTTTTTTCATATGGATATTCTAAGTGGCTTTAATATGAATAATTTGCAATTTTGCTTGAAAAGAATAGAGAATAAAAAATCTTAGACTTGACTACTAGATATTATTATATCTTTAGTATTAAGTGGAGTTATTTTGAATTTTTCTTAAGTGATGCTATTTTATCTAGTGAAGTAAGATATGGAACTCAAGAAGTTAAAATCTTTACCATAAGTCATTTTTATGTAATAAAGGAGTAACTTAAAAACAATTAACATTTAAGTTTGGGGGATTTTGATACACCAAAAATATATGCATTTTTAGTCCCATATTTTATACACATTTTTGGTGATATTGCACTTTAATGGAAGGTATTTTCTATGTTTTATTGCAAGTTGTTGATTTTAAGGACTTGGAGCAAAAATGATGAAATTTGGAGCAAAAAAGGAGAAGTTCAAAATTTGTTCAGTGTTGACAGCGCCAGACTGGGTGCCGACGGCGCCATTTGATGGAAAATTCAGATTAAATTTCAGGCCTCTCGCACCGACGGTGGTAAGAAGGGCGCCGATGGCACCCGTGCTGGTG
>NW_018250444.1:0-2599 GCF_001263595.1 Phalaenopsis equestris | reverse complement strand
AAGATTCGATGAATTTAAGAAGATTCGATGAATTTAGATGCTTTTTGAAGAGTTGTTGGATGCACCTATTGGAGAACTGACCTAGGCTCTATTTAGGGCCAAAATTTGATCAGAAAGCCCCCCCTTGCACCATTTCAACTTCTTCCAGGCATTTCAATTTTACTCTTCACACACCTACATTCCACACCATTCCACACCATTAGTTAGTTATTGTTTTTATAGATTTGAGTTTTTGTGGTAAGTATGAGTGTGAATTCTTCTCTAAGAAGTGTTGGAGAGGAAGTGAAGTGAGAGATTTCTTCTTCCTTCATTTCCTAAGAGAGGCTACAAGGGATTTACTTTGAGAAAGAGTTTTAGATAAGTGTTATTTGTTTATTATTATTATGAACTTTCTTTTATATATGAAATTTGTGTTTTGTTGTATCTTTCTCATGAAGTCTGAGTGATTCCTTTATCTTTCTCCCTACTCTGAGATATGGTAAAATGAAGAGATAATGTGGATGTACCAATGTTAAAATTTAAAATAAATTGTGATGGATTTTCAACTCCGCTCTTAATTTACTTTTTGATCTGGCCAATTGATATGTTAAAATGTGTTGTGAAACATATGATCCGAGAAATGGAATATGAGTTCTACAACAGAGTGAGAATCACATTTAAGTCCATGAAAGAGTATTTCGTTCATGGGATTAAGTGCAAATAAATAGGGAAATATACTTTGTGAGGTGTAGAATTGGAGATTTCTAGGGCTACAGACTAAAAATCCCAATTCGATCTTAGTATTTAAAAACTAAAGCGAGATTCAACCTTCAAGAGATGGGAAGTGGGAGCTCTGGAGTGGGAGCAAGTATCCTCATAACCTAGCCATAAATTTAGGGACTAAACCTATGATTAGGTAATGGTTTTCTATAACATTGAATCAGGGTAGAGAATTAAAATTGCTCTTATTTGGCACAATACATATTTAAACCATTTATCTCATCTTATTTCACCAAAAACTCATCGTAGTGAGAAAGATGCTTTTTCAATTTAGAAAACTTCATCACATAAACATAGTTTAGTAGTTATTAATTTTAAAACCTACTTTTAAATTCTGCTAGTAGTAAATATTTTGGCTTTGATAATATCTTAAACTTTCAAAACTAGTGACAGTAATTTCATTTGGTTTCTATAAATTTCCTAGTTAATTTATTATTTCAAATTTAAACTTTCCCCGTGGGATCAATATTTGGGACTTAAAAAGAAAGTTTTATATTACTTGATAACAATACTATACTTGCATAGAATCCCAACTTTAAGTGCTTAACGTTATTATTCATAAAATACCACATCAAGTTTTTGACACTGTTGCAAAGCAGTCAACTTTATAAATTTTACACAACTATATTTTCTCGCGATCAATAAGCAGTAGAGAATTTATGCATAATATTTATTTTTTTATCAATTTCTTGATTCTCTTATTCCTAAAATGGGATCCTCCATCCGTAATAATCACTCTCAGCATTTCATATCTTGTAAAAAAATTTTTATTGAAAAGTTTAGATACACTCCGAGCATCACATTTAGGTACAAGAATAACTTTAATCCATTTGGACATATAATCAATAACAAGTAATGTATATAAATTTCCAAATGAAGGACCCCACACAACAAAAATTTCTACTTCCAATGTGTAATTTAGAGACATTTCATTTCTTTTAGAAATATTTTCTACTTGCTGACATCGATCGTATGTTTTAATATATTCATTAACATCTCTAAAAAGAGTAGGCTAATAAAATCGAGCTTGCAAAATCTTATGTGTAGTTCTATTTGTTCCAAAATGTCCTCCAAATTCATAATCATGACATCGTTTAATTATTTGTTGAGTTTCTTCGTAAGGCACACACCTTCTAATAATTAGATATTTACATTATTTATATAAATATAGGTCATCCCAAAAATAGAATTTTGAATAAATTTCTTTAATTGTTGATTCTTAACATCTGGTGGTAGTTTATCATTTACAATATAATTTACTATATCGGCATACCACAGTATATTCATTATATCAATATTATATAATTGTTCATCTGGAAAAGTTTCTAAAATTTCATTTGCAAAATTAGTTAATATTTATTGTTTTAGTATAAAGAAATAATCAGTTATTTGATGCTATTTTATTTTAATTTCTCTTTCTATCAACTACCATAAAATTAAACTCTTGCAGTAGAAGTATCAATTTAATTGATATTGGTTTAACATCCTTCTTTTGCATCAAATATTTGATAGCAGAATGATCTGTATGCACTATACATTTGACTCTAATTAAGTAAGGTCTAAACTTATCAAAGGCTTAGAAAATAGCTAATATCTCTCTTTCAGTAGTAGTGTAATTACTTTGAGCACCATTTAGAGTTTTACTAGCATAACATATTACTTTAAGAACTTTGTTATAACTTTGTCCTAAAGAAACTGCAATAACATAATCACTAGCATCACATATTATTTCAAATGACTTCTCCCATTCAGGTGGAACTATTATAGGCGCAGTGATTAGTTTTTTTTAACTATTTAAATGCTTCTAAGCATTCCTGTCGGCACTATTTTTGGTGTGGGG
>NW_018250443.1:93279-93639 GCF_001263595.1 Phalaenopsis equestris | reverse complement strand
GGTGTAGATGATCATAAGTAACAACTTTGGTGAAGTATTGAAATGGTTTTGAGTTTAATTGAAAGGTCAATCTGAAGGAATTTTGAACTTTAATTAATTTGGTCATGTTGGGCTAGGCTTGGGTCTAGCTTGGGTTAGCCTTGGGCTAAGTCCAAATTGATTGTTGTAATTGGTCAATAGGGACCTCATGAAGAGTTTTCAACATGAATTGGATGCCAATTTGGAGGTTAAGGCAATCAATTGGGTAAAATTTGGGGACTCAGCCAATTTGGGGCTAAATTTGAGAATTTTGGATTTAGGCCAAAATCAAATGGATTTGAGGCTTCACCAATGTCAATTGATGGTTGATTTGGATGTATA
>NW_018250443.1:90349-92997 GCF_001263595.1 Phalaenopsis equestris | reverse complement strand
TCAAATTGGCCAAATTGGGTCATATGGTAGTTGAGAGAAATGAAATTGGGAATATTTGAGATTTATTGAGATTTTCGGAGAATTTTTAGAATTTTTGGAATTTTGAGTCCAAGAGGGGTATTTTGGTAATTTGGGGGTGCTTTAGGGGTGAAAGGCCAAGATGGGTATTTTGGTAGATTTGTGGTACCAATCATCACCAATAAGCCATGGACCAATGAGAACCCCATTTTGGGTCCTCTACATAGTAGTCTTAGCCAAACCATAGCCCTAAGGGCTAGTAGATTTAGGGGACCATCTACATGAGTATCCCAAAAGATCAAGGGATCTAGGCTAGAAATTTGAGCTCAGGGTTGTGAATGATTGTGACTGGGTGAGAGTGAGTGCAAGTGAGTTTCTTAGCCCTAGAACAACACCCAGAGTCAACCCTATGGTCACACAGTCCTAAGGGGACTCTCCTTGAGCTCCCTTATAGTGACCCCACCTACTAAGTGCTAGAGGTTAGGACCAATATGTGGAACTTCAAGTTGAGAAAAGAAGAGGGTAGAATTTCTAATGGTGAGGGTTACAAGTCTAGTTTTCTAGGAATAATCAACGGGAAAAGTCTTATGGCTAGACCTTAGGCTACTAAAGAGGAAAAACTAAACCTCAACAAAAAATGAGGTCAACACCGACCTCGACCTCGGGTGCGTGAACTAAAAGAATTTTCACCATCTCATTGTAAGGGAGTGGTGGAAGATTGTTGAAGCGGAGTTGAATGACCTCCTCTTTGTGATTCTTCTGAATCTTCATCTTTGTTTGTGATAACTTCACGAGAGAAGACAGTCTTCTTTGGAGGTGTGTAGGTAGTAGGCAGCATCTTCATGGATACCAACTTCATGCACTGAAAATGGTTGTAAGTCTCCCTTGATGAAATTTTCTTGATCATCTTTGCGGTATTTGATGCACTGGTGTAGAGATGATGGAACCATATTGTGCTCATGAATCCATGGTCGACTCAATAGAGCATTAAAAAAGGACTCAACGTCGATGATATGAAAATTAGCGGTTGTCACGAGTTCTCAAACCTTCATAAGTAATGTAATTGATCCGAGGGCTCTTTCTCCCTTTTGGTTGAATCCTCTTAACATCATCTTATCGGTCGTAAGCTCTTGAGCTTCAATATCTAAATAGGCCAATGTTTGTAGGTTCATCAAGTTAAGAGATGCTTCAGGATCCACTAATACTCTAAACAACACAAATTTGCCAATGTTAATGGAGATGTAGAGTGGACGGTTGTTGTCAGAGGTACCGAGTAGCAAGCCTTCATCTATGAAGGCTATCCCTGACTATTCTTTCAATGAACAAACTTCATCTGAAGATGTGCTGGCCAACTGAGCTAAGAAAATTTCTAGGTCAAGCAAAGGTGTAACCAGAGACTCTCTCATCTCCTTTGATAGGATCAGAGCATTGTAGATGCTTAATCTGGTCGGAAACTTCCTAATATGAGCTAGCACGTTGTAATCCACTTTGTATAATCCTCCAATTTTCTCTTAATTATGTGGTTCTTCCACTAGTGGAGGTGGAGGTTGTTCTTCTAGAGTATATATTTATTTTCCTTTATCTGTTGGAGCTATTCTTGGGGGTAATACTCTCCCACTTCTTAAGCTCACCTCTGTTACTTCTTCTTCTTAAGATATCATTGTCAAATCTTTTGGTGTTTTATCTTTATCGGAAAGATCTAAGTTGATGGAAAGCACAAGAATTAGTTCTTCACTCCCGGGGCTGTCGTAAGTGGTATTATCGATGTCTTCTTCAGTCTTGTTAGAGAGTTCATCAGACTCAAGTATGATTTGAGAATCGTTTTGAAAATCGAGATTGAGGCTAGATTGATCAGAGTCTGTTATGTTATAATCATAAATAGTTAAAATGTAGCCAAAATCACAATCATTATATTCATAGGACCCTGGAAGGGTAAAAAGATAATCATACAAAGTCAGAGGTTCGAGAATTTTCTTCCCCGAATCCGAGACAACTAGTCTAGCAGAGGTATCCCCTATCCTACCTTTCGTGCTATCAATCTTTATAGTGGTATTATTCTTCTTCTTTATCTTTGACGATGATGAATCTCCTAGTGAAATATTTGTCTCGGGTTTGGAAGGCTGAAGATTCTGAACGGAGGCTTATTTTGAAGCATTCTAGATTTGGTTCAATATTTTCTTGGATGATTTACTACATAATTCATTCCATCCATCTTTTTTAGTATATGTGAAAGATTATTTTGATGCATCCTGGATTTGGTTTAGGACCCTCTTGAGTTTGCCCCAAGACATATTCCATCCATCTTCTCCAGTATAGAGATCAATCAGAGAGATTGGCTCAGCCAAAATCATATCTATGGAACCCTTTTTAGGTTTTTTTAAATATTCTTTCGGGATAGTTATATTCCCTTCTTTAAGTTTCTTCTCAAGCCAATCCTTAAAGATGAAACATTCTTCTATAGTGTGCCCAAGCAACTTGTGTTATGGGCAATAATTTGGTTGATCTTTCTTATCGACCTCTTCAGGTTTCTTTTTATATGGTAATCTAAATTCAGGCTTCTTCATCAGACTTCTGAAAATTTTGGATACGGCATCATCTTTGAAAGAATACACCATTTTCTATCATTCTGC
>NW_018250443.1:86505-89323 GCF_001263595.1 Phalaenopsis equestris | reverse complement strand
GCAGATGTGGTGGCTCTAGTTTCGATCACATGGACATCCATGAAATCCTCCTCCAAGTAATCATTATAATCAAAATTTTCATTGTCGTTATCGACGGAGACTCCGTGTTCTCTCGGAAACTCCGTGCTCTCAAGCTAACTCGGAAATCTCGATCCTAAGTTTCTCAACTTTCTCCTCAATTATCAATTCCTTGATCTCTTTAAGATCTGGAAGACCCTGATGGAAATCCTCTATTTGTTCCTTCATCTCCCTAGCTATTGTCGCGATGATGTCATATATTTCAGACACTGGTTTTACTTCCTGTCCTGCAGGCTCACTGGATTGTATCGGTGCGGCGACCTTGGGTACCCATACCTTTTCCTTTTTTGACGATGATGTCTCAAAATGGAGCTTCATAGTAGAAACATCGGTATGTCGAGGGAAAGTATGCTCCCCGTGGTGTAGACTGACTACAGTGCCAGGTAATCGTCTTGTCTTTGTCTTTGGGATTGTAGGAATGTCTCCATAATGGGTGATGGCTAAGATCTTCGGACCCAGTCTCGACTTAACTGGTCAACGACCCACGGTCCTGATGGCCGTATAATCAGTAGTAATCATTGCGGTATCAACTCTGTTCCCTAAACGAAACCAAACGGGGATGCGGGTATGTGGCACTCCAGCTGTCTTGTGGGACTGTCTGGCGGATTTGAGGCCCTTCAAAATTTCCTTCTTCATGCGAGGAGAAATTGCATCTCCCATTTGTTTATGCAACTCGCTAACCGAATGTCCTTCTTTGGTAGAAAGCTTTCTGAAAACTGCACTAACTCGAGTGATAGGAGTGAACTTCTTTCTCTCCTCACCGTGTTCATGAAGTGACGGTAATGCGGCAGCTATCCTTTGGATACTCTCATCTCCATCAGTATCTGTCAGAGGATGGAAATTACTCCCTCGTAGGAGTGGGCAAATTTTAACACTTCTTCAACTTGATGAAGCTCCTCCTCAACGGGTGTCTCCTTGGGAGTCTGGGCTTTAATGGCCCTCTGAACTTTTCTGTTACGGTTTCTCCTTTAGGTTCGGGTCAGCGGTTTCTCCTGTAGGTTCGGGTCAGCGGTACAATCCTTGAACTTGATCTGATTTCAAACACTAGCGGTGGGACAGTTAATCCCTCAGTCGGATCCTCAATAATCATCACTTCTTGCCCCTTAACAGCAGTGGGGCTAGTAGGTTTGGCGGGTACCGCGACGATAGCAGTTTTAGACTTCTTGCAGGTAGGGAAGTCTTGAAGGCAGTTCAGGTTGAATTCTACAGACAGCTCCTGTATTTCTGGAGCGGCGATCTTCATTACTACAAATGGGGCTTTCCCAAGGATGACCTCGAGATCTTCAAATCCGGATCAAAATTTGATGGTAGGAGCGAGGTTACGGACTTCGTTGTCGGCCTGCGTGACTCGTTGGCAGGTTGCATGAAAAGGTCAGCGTTGGGTAAGCCATTGCTGCAGGCCTTTAAAACAGAAACTCTTAGGGTTAGCTATATGGCCAAAAACCTCGTAATTTTTAGTAAAAAGCGGGTCTTAATTTATGGGTATTTAAAATCTTTTTTAAGAAAAAGTGTAAAATTTAATTTAATATAAGAAAATTTCAAAGTGCGCGCAACACAACACAATTTAGCCAATGCAATTTGATTTAATTTGCAAAAAAGCAAATCAGATTTGGAAGGGAGCTGTGAAGTGTTTAGGACCCAGTGCGGGACCCATTTAGTGGCAGACAACGCCTAGGTGGAACTAGTCCTCCGACACACCTATTGGGGGGTCCGACCCCACATGAAAATTTAAAGAGTCCTTAATGGCCTTCTGAACCCCTCTATTCAAAGATGGAGCTAGTCCAACGAGTTGGCTGTACCTTCCCAAGACAGAAATTGGTAAAGTATGCCAACTGAAGAAGGATAATTTGGTCCAAGAGGGACATGGACGGATTACCGATGTGTCAAAATAATATTTCTTGAATTGTATGGAGAGAAAATCTTGTCCCCAGCGGAGTCACCAGAGGCTGTCGGCGCTATTTTTGGTTGGAGGAGTTTCCTGTAAGAAGTTCGGGGATTGGAGGGGAGTTGTCCATAAGAAGCTGTCGGTCATCGAAATCGAAATCCCGTCGCTCGCCTCATAAAGACGTTGAAGTATGAAATCAAACTGACCCCATATTTTTCATAGTTTAAATGAAAGAGCATTGTACCTCAAATCTTGTATCTATCCCGGAGGATAAACACAAGACTTGAGGATGAGACTCGATCACATAAACTAAGGAATATATGGCATTCGTTTGGTCTGTGAAACCTTTGTATTTGCCGACAAGTTCCCCTATTTAATATAAATAGGGTTTATATTAAGCTCGGTTCGGACATGTTTCCTATAAAAGCAAGTCCCCCTATAGTTAATTACATCTTAAATGACCAAAGTCACCTAAGAAGACTCTCGGTAAAATTCAAGAAATATTATCTTCAAGGAGTTTCAAAGCGTAGAACTTTTCAATGAGTTCGGACGTAGAGGTGTGAAAAGGGATTGGTTCACGCTTGGAACATTTTGTTGTAGAGTCCAAAGGAGGAAGAACTAGGGGATGTCATGGATCCAAAGGAGAACCTCGGTGACTTCCCAAGCTATCCTAATGTCTGGCTTCAATTTCTAGGAGAAAAATTTAAGTGTTTCATCCTGTTAATTTTGTTAGTTAGGGCTTACATTCGTGTGAAACGATCACACAAATAGCCTGGAAGATGTGAGGATTTAGGTCGTGACAAACGACAACCTCGGAATCCTAAGATGAGTTAGGGCTTATATTGTATATCAGGG
>NW_018250443.1:85400-86159 GCF_001263595.1 Phalaenopsis equestris | reverse complement strand
TCCGGCACCACTATTTTCTATTGGATTCACTTAGTCCAAATGAACTTACTAAACTCAACTTAATGAGTTCCATAATTTTATTTAGACCGTGGGAAGCCTTGTTAGCAACCTTAGGTTACCTCCGCCAAAGAATTCCTGATCATCCGATAGAGACATCTTAATTTAGTTGCAATTGTAGTTTTGTGCGATGTTTGTGATTAAATTTTGAGTTGTTTTATATTTTGAATGTTGTGAGAGTGAATTTTATCTTGGTTTATTTTAGTTTTAGTTTTGGTTTTTGTTTTGTGGCTATCCTGATAGTTTTAGTTTTCATGCTGGGTAACATTGTTGTTTAGCATGCAAATTTGCAGGTATAACAGTACAATATGAATGTACAAGAAAGACGACACTAAAAACTATAAAAGCATACCTGGCGAGTCTTCTCGTTCCATCACCTGAAACTCAAAAGACGTGTTTAGGCAGTTTATATGAAATGAGGAAGTAAAATTTTGACAACCTACGTAACCCTAGGTCATATCTTGGTGAGTCCTTATTAATTTGATTAAAGAAGATATTTGTCAAGCAATACATATTAAGTTTAGTAGATCTCTGAGGTATCCAACAAGTTAAGAGGAAGAAGCAGATCCATGCTTCCCTCTTATCATCTTGTGAAAAGCCTCGAGCTCATTTAAACTTATTATATTGCTTAATAATTCATCCTATGAACACCCTAATGCTCATTGATGTCTCAATTATCCCTAAGAATAAGGTAATTATCAT
>NW_018250443.1:84589-84870 GCF_001263595.1 Phalaenopsis equestris | reverse complement strand
GGATTTTTCAAAGAAAATTCCTAACTTGACCAAGGTAAATTATAATCTCTTGAACTTTTTACTGGAGGTAGACCTAGACTAGGTAAGCCTTCGGACCAAATTTCATGATTTTTTTAATTTTATTAGAATTTTAAGAATTATTTTAAGTTCTGGGATGTTTATTAAATATAAAATATTTAAAATGGGGAAAATTTAAGTTTTGTATTTTTGAAAATTTTACCTAAGGTCAAAAAACTCATAGAAGAAGATTTTATATTTTTTTTTTTAATTTTACTTGATTT
>NW_018250443.1:83074-84312 GCF_001263595.1 Phalaenopsis equestris | reverse complement strand
AGAGAACTCAAAAAATAAGTTTTTATAAATTTTTGAGTTTTTAAAAAATCATTTAAATGCCAAAAGTGATGTTTATCTTTAAAAATCAATTTAAGTTATCAAATGAATGCAAAAAGTTATCAAGTGAACTCAAAATATTTTGAAATTTTATGGTGAGTTCTCTGGATCATAAATAACAGTGGAGATAAAAAATCAATTCATTTTGATGTTTATATCTTTCAAAATCAATTATCTTAGTGATTTAGTGTTTGTGAAAGTTAGGAGCATTTTAAATGACTTGACCTATAATATTATTTCCAAAAGCTCCTTTGGTCATGGTGAACCTTCCAAAATTTTCTTGGAATTTTATAACTAACATGCCAATTTCCATGATTATTTTAAGAAAATAATGCACATAAAATTGAAAAATATGATCCTCTATCTAGGGACCTCCCCTGACTTTAGAAAATCATAGAACGTTCCCCTTGATAGGGGCTACAACATGCCAAAAATTCAAACTATGGTGATTAGTCTACATGTATGGAGAATCAAAAGAGTCAAATCAGTATTTAATTAATTAAAAATAAAATATGCATCACATGAACTTAAAATTATTTCCACATTATTCTCCTCTGTTCACTGAGCAAGGGGGTATTTTTATTTTATGGTATTTTTATTTTATTTTTGAGATTTTTCTACACAAAGTTATGGATTTTTGAAGTTAAGGGAGTTTAAATAAATAGAAAAAGCCCAATATTTCTACTCATCCACATGGCGCCCCGTCAACCTACGGCGGCTCTGAAGCTCCACGCGGCACGCACTCATTTGACGCCACCGTCCACACCAGCAACCACGCGTCCCGCTGTTTGTGTCAAGAAGCACTGTCCGGCTTCATCTTGACCGTCCATTTGATACACGCTTGATCAAACAGCTCCCCGACATCGTCCCCGATAGAGTGATCCCGTGACCGTCCACATTAAAACCCTAAGATCTCAGCCTAGACTCAACCAAATCACTTCGGGTTTGATCATATGGACTCGTCTAAGTGAGGCGAGCACATCCATACGGTAATCATGTAATTAAATTTAGCCTAATCAAATAGAGAATCAAAATAAGCTCGGTAGGGAGAGAAGTTTTATACCTTTACTCTGAGAAGTGAAGCTTCAATCAGAGGGTCTTGGCACATTCGTTAGGGTCCAAGGAGGCTAGGGATTAAGCCTCTTGCTGTGGTGTAAGGCCTAGGTATGAATTTGATCATG
>NW_018250443.1:82811-83027 GCF_001263595.1 Phalaenopsis equestris | reverse complement strand
TGCGCTGAGGGGATCTTAGGGAGGCTCTGTGAGAAGTTTGGGAGGCTCTCTCTAAGAAATTTTGAGCACTTTCTTTAACGGCCATGGAGGTCTCCTTTATGGAGGTGTCCTTTTATAAAAATGGGGTTATGGTAAATGTCATGGCCAATTAGAGGGTGTAATGTGGTGCTTAGTTGGAGGGCAGAGGAGCTCTACAATTCAATTTGGCTGAGCTGG
>NW_018250443.1:81890-82777 GCF_001263595.1 Phalaenopsis equestris | reverse complement strand
TTTCCCAGCCACGGGGCGGGCCGACCGGCCAGAGGGAGGTGGCTAGGTGCTCAGGGCATCGAGAGGAATCTATCACAACAATTTAATGCAAATGTGTTTTGGCAAGGATATCTTAAGCATGTGTATTTTTGGGAATAAGATCCCTTAATTTGGGGGAATTTTGGTCCATGGCTTAGTTTAGGTGGTTAGATGGGTTTTGGCTCAGTCTTAGGTCATTTAATGGCAGATATGGAGTTAATTTGGAGCAGAGATGCAAAAATGATGCAAAAGAAAAATGTTCCAATAGGGTTGTGGCCCCTAAGCGCCAGATCCGGTGCTTAAGCGCTGGTGAAACATAGAAGGCTGCGCCTAAGTGTCAGAGGCCCTGTGCTTAAGTGACAGAGGCAGTTATTTGATGGGTTAATTCATTTTGCTAAATTTTGAAGGGACATTTGAGGCATCTATTGGATAAAGAGGGTGGTTCTGACCACTAGAAACAAAAATATGGTTAAAAAACTTGTGAAATGAGGCATCCCTTAGAAAATACATCGAATCAGGACACATTTTGAAGAGATACCAATGCACATGTTGGAAAATTATAAAAGTAGGAAGTTGAGAGAAAAATGGGGGGAGTCCAGAGAAGTTCTTAAAATAGTTCGTGGAGAAACTTTCGGAGAGATTTTTCAGGCACTACAAATTTACTTTTTTCCTTTTTATTTTTAGTTTTATTGTGAGAGTTAAGAATGTTGTAAGAGAGAAGAGATTCAAAGGAACTTTAAGGGTTTGGTGGAGGATTTGAGATAAGTTTTTCACTTTATTTTTAAACTACTTTTGGTTTTAATCGAGACTTCTTGTTGGTTTGACAATGATTTCAACTTTTAAACTAAAGTGTAGTTTTATTTTCTCCA
>NW_018250443.1:79973-81053 GCF_001263595.1 Phalaenopsis equestris | reverse complement strand
ATATATATTAATAAATTAAAAAGTTTAATTCTTATTTTCTTCAAGATCAAGTTTTTGGTTCTATTGCAAAGTAGGAAAGATAAGTGAAGAATATAATTGCATACATTGTTATACTGTTGCATATAAACAACTGGGATCAAGTTTTTGGCGCTATTGCCGGGGAGATTGATTGAAAGAAAATTTCTATTTTAGAAAGTCTTATTTAAACTTTAAGAGTTATTGTAGGAATATCTTATTATAGTATTTTATTTTTATGTGTGTTTTATTTTATTTTATTTTATTTTATGATAGTGTATGCATAGTTCAGGTTCTGAAGAACTAGTGTCCTGCGATTCTGAATTAGAGAGAGAGCTATTAAGAAAATCAGAGTTAGAACGTACTATTAGAAAAATTCGAAAAAAAATAAAGAGAAACTAAGAATTTGAAAGAAATGGCAAATAACTTATAAAATCCTATAGAAGAGAATCGACAAAGACCTTTGAGAGATTATGCAAATCCGACAGCAGATAAACTTCATTTAACTATTCAAAATCGTGATGTTGTTATTAATTCATTTGAACTTAAACCTACTATTATCCAAATAGTATCAAATAATCAGTTTGGGGGATCACTAACTGAATATCCAAATTTACATCTTGCCAATTTTTTGGAATTGTGCGTTACATTTAAATATGATGGTGTATCATATGATGTTATAAGACGTAGGTTATTTCCTTTCTCATTGAGTGACAAAGCTAAGATGTGGTTTAATTTGTTAGCAACTAGATCTATCAGAACACAAAAATTCCTTGCTAAATATTTTACACCATCAAAAACTGCAAAGCTTAGAAATGATATTACATCTTTTGATCGGTTGGAAGGGGAATCTATTTATGAAGCATGGGAACGATTTAAAGAACTCTTAAGAAAGTTTTCACACCATGCTATACTGATTGGTTAATAATTCAAATTTTTTATAATGGATTAGCTAGATCTCTTATATCTATTATCGATGTCGCTGTTGGTGGTTCATTAGTGTCCAAACCATTTCATGGCGCTTATGCTTTAATTGAAGAAATGGCTACCAATAATTTTCAATGG
>NW_018250443.1:76614-79673 GCF_001263595.1 Phalaenopsis equestris | reverse complement strand
GTCAAGGAGCTACAATTAGAAATATTGAGAATCAACTTGGGCAAATCACAAATTCATTAAGTAATAGATCCCAAGGAACACTTCCTAATAATACTGAAACAAATCCAAAAGACCAGAATAAAGAGCAAGTAAAAGTCGTTCAACTTAGAAGTGGAAGAAAGTTGGAAGGTAGGGTTAAAAAAGAAACAGAAGTAGAGAGAGAAGAAATTGAAGAATCAAACGAGGACGCTCCAAAAAGATTCAGAAAGACCTATTTATCCACTAAAAATTGATTTGGAAAAATCACCACCTCCATTTTCTCAGAGACTTTGTTAGCAGAAATTAGATAAGCAATTTTCAAAATTTTTGGAAATTTTTAAGAAGCTTACAATTAATATTCCATTTGCTGAAGCTTTAGACAAATGTCAAGCTATGTAAAGTTTATAAAGAATATTCTCATCAGGAAAAGGAAGTTTGAAGATAATGAGACTGTTGCACTTAGTGAGGAGTGCTGTGCTAGAATTCAGAAAAAGCTTCCTGAAAAGATTAAAGATCCTAGTAGCTTTATAATTCCATGTGCAACGTGAGAAAGTTTTTATGAGAAAGCATTATGTGATTCAAGTGTGATCCACAAAAATAATATACTATTTTAAGTACCCTTTTTATGTATATTTTTGGTGATATTGCACTTCAAAGAAAGGTATTTTTGTGTTTTTGTTGCAGGTGTACCGTTTTTAGGCATTTGGAGCAAAAATGACAAAAGAGCGAAATTTGGAGCAAAAACAACCAATGATCTATAATAGCATTTAATGCTTCATTTCCATTTCCAACATAATTATCATCAATAGGGATCATGGGCTCCCAAGGTAGTAAAACTTTTTCCCACTTTCATATGACACTTGGGATTGACGACAAAGCAGAAAAATTGTAGAAGGATGCCCAAGTCCATAAATTGGCCCATTCATAATGATACCCATAATAGATTTAAATATGATTGATCCTATATCAATGGGTTTTTCCATTTGAATGTAGTAATTTAAAATAACACTTTCTTTGGTGACTCTACTAATCTTCATAGTAGGGAGTAATTTTGTAGATTTAAAGAAATGATACTGCTTTGAAATTGGATTAAGTGATGAAGCAGGGAAACTAATATATCCCTCATCACGTACTTCCCACATATCACTTTCATCCGTTAGAAAATTATAAACATCTTCCATCAAATCTCGTGTTGGGAATTGCGTAGGAATTAAATTTCTATAATGACAGATTGAAACATTTTCTATCATATACAATTAATTAATCCTCGTAGTTAGTCCTCATAGGAGTAAATGGTCCAGCCTTACCTCGTACGAAGACAAATTCATGGGTAATTCCATGTAAATTTTCATATAACTCCTTTATTATAGGTACAACAACTGCAGCAGTAGTGTAACACAGAACTTCATATCGCCTTTGCAGAATGATCTTATCAACCGGAGCACTTAGATTGATCAATCCATGATTAACAAAATCTCTCTCCTTGATCAATCTCTTCTTCGTAATAACTTTATCGTATAATGTCTGCCTTCAAAACTAATATACTTTCTTCTATTGAAAACTCCATACCTTGAAGTATTTCTAAAATTGGAAGCTATGGAATCCAAAAATAGGAAGTTTCTAGTAGTCCAAGGCAGTATTTATGACTTTAAAAATAGCTCTCGACGGTTATTATGGAGCGAAATCCCGTCAAAGTCCGCCAAAGTTTGTCTGAACCGAAAAATCGCTCTCGGCGCCGTCGGCGCTCCCGATTGGCGTTGCCGACGCTGAAGTCTGTTTTCTTGGGCGTCGTCGGCGCTAGTGGCCAAAATTTGTGACTTTCATTTTTGTTCAATTTAATTTCAAATTTTCTTCTAATACCAATATTTGATTTAATTTATAATAAATGCAATTGTGTAGGATTATTATCAAGTAGTAATACATAAACATATTTGTATGGTTTGCCTCCCATAAAGTGCTTGGTTTAACGTCGTCAGACCGACAAATGATTCCACCTGGATCAAAATTTCAATTAGGTAATCCTCGATCAATAGCCTAATTTTTTGCAGATCCAGGGATGCCTACAAAGTCCTCAAATTAAAAATTTTCTTTCAGCTCTTCCTTTTCATATTGATTCATATCCTTGTTCCTCATATTTCTTTCTAGATCCAATATTCTTCTAGTAATTTTCTAAATTTGCATGTTAATATCATCCTTAAAATTTATAAGAAATGGAATGATCTCCCAAATTGTTGCAATAATATTTTCTCACTAGCATCTTTTAAATTAAAGTTAAATTCCTTAATAGCCCAAAATGCTTTATGCTCCAATTCTACTGGTAAGTGACATGTTTTTCCAAAAATTAATCTGTATGGGGACATTCTTATAGGAGTCTTATAAGCAGTTATGTATGCCCATAATGCAGTATCTAGTTTAGCAGACCAATCCAATTTATAAGGATCTATAGCTTTTTCTAGTATGTGTTTGATTTCACGATTTGATATCTCTGCTAGACCGCTAGTCTGAGGATGATAAGCAATAGAAAATCTATGCATAATATCATATTTCTTAATCAACTTTTTAATTCTTTTTTTCCTGAAATGAGATCCTCCATCAGTAATAATTACCATCTGCATTCCATATCTTGTAAAACTATTTTTATTTAAAAACTTAGAAACACTTCGAGCATCGCATTTAGATACAACAACCGCTTCAATCCATTTGGACATATAATTAACAACAAGTAATATATATAAGTTTCCAAATGAAGGCATAAATGGTCCCATAAAATCTAATCCCCACACATCATAAATTTCAACTTCCAATGTGTAATTCAGAGGCATTTCATTTCTTCTAGAAATATTTCCTACTCGTTGACATACATCACATGTTTTAATATATTCATTAACATCTCTAAAATAGTAAGCCAATAAAATCCAGCTTGCAAAATTTTATATGCAGTTTTATTTCTTCCAAAATGTCCTCCAAATTCAAAATTATGTCATCTTTTAATTATCTGTTGAGTTTCTTCATAATGCACATATCTTTCTATAATTAGGTTT
>NW_018250443.1:71883-76323 GCF_001263595.1 Phalaenopsis equestris | reverse complement strand
TGCATTAAATATTTAATAGTTGAATGATCTGTATGCACTATACATTTAGTTCTAATTAAATAAGGTCTAAATTTATCAAAGGCATAAACAATAGCTAATAAATCTCTTTCAGTAGTAGTATAATTAATTTGGGCATCATTTAAATTCTTACTAGCATCTTATATAACTTTAAAAACTTTGTCGTGTCTTTATCCTAATACAACCCCAATAGCATAATCACTAGCATCCACATTATTTCAAATGGTTTCTCCCAATCTGATCGTACTATTATAAGTGCAGTGATTATTTTTTTCTTTAAGAATTCAAATGTATTTATGCATTCTTAATTAAAATCAAATTTTGTATCTTTTTCCAAAAGTTGGCATATAGGTTTAGTTATTTTTAAAAAATTTTTATGTTGCGCCTGTAAAAACAAGCATGTCCTAGAAAACTTCTCACCCCTTTAACATTATTAAGAGGTGATAATTTTTCTATAACTTGAATTTTTACAGGATCTACTTCCATGCCTTTTTCAGAAATTTTATGCCCAAGAAAAATCTCTTCACTGAGTGCAACACTCTCATGATCTGTAAACTTCTTTTTCTTATTTAGTACATCCTTCATAAATTTCACATACCTTGGCATTTGTTCCAAAGCTTCAACGAAAGGAATATTTATCGTTAACTTCTTAAGGATTTCTGAAAATTTTGTAAATTGTTTATATTTATTCTTCTGTTTCAGTCTTTGAGGAAACAGAGGTAATGAATTTTTTTAAAGGAACCTGTATTTATTCATTTTCATGTTGATCATTTTTCGTTTTTTCATTCTATCAACTTTAGTTTCTCTTGGATCCTATTTTTAACTTCTTTTCCACTTTGTAATTGAATAGCTTTAATTTGCTCCTTATTTTGATCTTTTAGATTAACTTCCACCGTACTCGAAAGAATTCCAGAAGATTTATTACTAAGTGCAGTAGCAATATGTCCTAACTGATTTTTAATATTTCTAATAGCAGCCCATTGGTTCTATATTTGATTTTCCATACTCAACATCACTTCTTCCATCGTCAACTTCTTTTCCTTAACTTGTGGGTTAGGATTGGAGTTAAATCCTGGAGGATAATAAGGTAAAAAATTAGGATTTCCTTAATTGTTCAGATTTATGAATGGATTCACAGGATTTCTATAATTATTCTAACTAAAATTAGGGTGATTTTTTCATCCAGAGTTAAAATAGAGAATAGGGATGGTTATTTCGATTATTTATAGCGTTTAAAGTTTCATAAGATGATTGAGTATCAATAATATATCCTAGTGAATTTTCCTCTAATACTGGGGGTATTTCATAATAGTTCACTCCCAATTGATCAATCTTTTTAAAAATAGCAGCAACTTGAAATGCCAAAATAGACATTGCATCAGTATCATGAATATTGGCTACTCTCTTAGGATTTACCCTTTCAGAGGGCCATTGAAAATTGTTAGTAGTCATTTTTTCAATTAAAGAATATGATTCATCAAAAGGTTTTGACATGAGTGATCCACCTGCAGCAGCATCCATAATAGATCTAAGTGATCCCACTAATACGTTGTAAAATGTTTGAATTATTAGATAATCTGGTAAAGCATGGTGTGGATATTTTTTAAAAATATCTTTAAATCTTTGTCAGGCTTCATATATCGATTCCTCTTCAAATTGCCAAAAAGATGTAATATAATTTCTAAGCTTAGCGGTTTTCGAGGGTGAAAAATATTTATAAAATTAAGATTGTTTATGCCTTTGATAATTATTTGAATTTTTATTAAGAAAAAAATTTATTGAGGATATTTTGTATTATTAATGTTATATTATAAAATTAGAACAATGCTTATTTAATTATTCTTATAAATTAAAATTTAAAAATAAAAAAGTTATAATATAAAATAAAATAACATTAATTATATGAATTTTTCATTTAAATTTACATCAAAAGATAAATCAGTTAAAAATATTTTAAAATATTTTTAGTTTTCAAAAATGGTAAATAAAAATTTTAAGATGACACATATCTTCACAAATTTTACAAGACAATTTTAAAAATAACATTTTTTATAAATATATTTTTAACATTTTTAAAAACTAAATATATTTTAAATTATTATTTGTTACAAATTAGCATGAATGATTAACTTAATTTCATTCATGAACATTAATTTATCTTAAATTAGCATGAATAGTTAACTTGATTTTGAGAATGCGAAAGATAAATCAATCTAAATGACTTAAATTAAGTTAATTATTCAAGCTAATTTGTGGCAAAGAATAATTTAAAATATATTTAGTTTTTAATAATAATAATAAATTTATAAAAAATTAAAAAAATTACTTTTCAAATTTTACTTTGTAAAATTTGCAGAGGAGATATTCTACCTTCTCAAACTTTGTATTTAACATTTTTGAAAACTAAAAAATATTTTAAATTATTAATTTAAATGAATTTTTTTTTAAATAAAGTTATTTTATTTTGTATTATATTATTAATTTTTTAAATTTTTTATTAATTTTTTTTAAAAAATTGAGATTATAATATTTATTAAATTTTATATAATTTTAATTTATCTGTTAAATTAAATAATTTAAAAGAACAATTAAACAAACACTATACCTAAAAAAAATACCATGTGACTTGAACCTAGAACCACCAAGTTACAAGCCTTCCACTCCACCTACCCAGTTAGGAGCCTTCCACTCCCCCTAGCTAAATAGAATTGATGTTTATAATATAGTATTAATAATATATAACCATCCTTATTAATTTTTTTTTAATAAAATTATCAACTTAACAGGCAATATTGTTGACCGACGTGGCAAGGAGAAATCGCCGCATCCACTGGCAATTTTGCATGTCCTTACCACAAAATCACCTCTTAACATGACGATTTTATCTATTTAGAATATTTTATTTTTTTAGAATTTAATTAAAATAATAAAATTAAAAAAACTGTTACTTTTAAAATTTTACCTAAAATCTCATTTTCTCAGCTCAACAAACTCAGATAAGGCACAATTACTATATAAAAATTGAAAAAATATTACATCAGGACTCCGCATGTAGAATGAAACTACGCCGTGGTGTTAATCGACCCGGTAACATAAGGAAATTTTCACTACGCCGTGGTGTTAATCGACCCGGTAACATAAGAGAATGTTCCCCTCATGTTATTCAGGTGTTATTGTGTGTTATTCAAGTATTATTGATGTGTTATTGTAATACCAAGAATATTCTTAGAACACAATAACACCTGAATAACATGAGAAAAATATTTCCTTGTGTTGCATTATTGATGTGTTATTATAATACCGAGAATATTCTAAGAACACAAAAACACTGAATAACATGAGAAGAATATTTCCTTGTGTTGTCGGGCCGATCCCCTCCACGGCGTAATTTCATTGACTTTGCACGTAACTCCACGTGCAGAGTCCTGATGTATTATTTTTTCATACCAAATGAGCTACTTTTTTAAAGATTGGTAATCACAAAATGAAACAAACTCAAACAAACACGAATTTAAATGAAGTTTGAACAATATCACAAAAGATCAAATGCTCAAACAAACTTTTAATAACTGAGCGTAAAAATGGAATAGCCTGGGCTTAGATTGGTTCTTCTGCAACACTACTTCGGAACAAATTTAGAGTAATACAAATGCGAACAAACTGCACAAAATTGACCTTCAATAATATTTCTGATGACCATAGCAATCATCAAAACATTATGTATTCATACCTAGAAGGCTCAGTTCAAATGTAATTAAGAAAAGGGATAAAAAAAAGGCCAAAATAAATTCCAATTTCTGATAATGAACATAAATTACAAAAAAAAAAAAGAAGAGACAACTTCCCCTAAAATTGCTGCTTTGCCCTTTTCAAGCTTTAATGATAGTCAAGTAATGCTTAATAAGCTTGGAAAACTGGATTCTCCCTGTTAATCAGTAATCTCTCCTTCCTCAGATTTCTCACCACCATGCGAGATGACATCCTCACCATTAGGTTCATATACTACATCACTAACACCATCGCTATCATTATCTTCATCACCTTCACTCTGTACTGCTCCAACCAAAGCTGAATTTTTTTCCCTCTCAACCTCTTCAGCATTTCCATTCTCCGCTCTGAAATTAGTATCAGAATCCAATGGTCTCTTCTCTGATTCAGGCTGAGCATTTTTAGCTGTGATTATTGGGAACACCAGAGGCTTATCAGGCACACTCTTGAAGAAAGAATTCAACACCATGAATCTGAAAGCTTGCAACAACTGGCTCTTATCTCGCCTTATATCGGCATTCAGAAGCTTCCGCAGAAGGGTTGGTTCCCTTTTCTTAACGACTGGTTCGTCAGCAGGGGCTGTCTCATTCTTGAGCTTTAGCCTTTTGGCATTTCGCTTATTGCGTTGTAACCGGGCTCTCTTCCGCTTCGCGA
>NW_018250443.1:58008-71873 GCF_001263595.1 Phalaenopsis equestris | reverse complement strand
TCTTCCGATTCGTGAAATCTTTGTATGGAGCTTCAATATTTGTATTTAGAGCTTCGTCAGGATTCGCAATTTTGGAGTTTTGATCTTCAGGTTTAGTGAGGTAGATTGAAGGTATTTCTGCAACTTCAACTCCAAGTTCTGCCTGTTTTGCTAGAACTTCCTTTAGTTGCTGCAGAAAAAGGCTGTTATTTCACATAAATACCATGGCCTATCTTATGCAGATTAAATATGAAAATAGATTAAACTCATCAAATGGGCCTAATAAGCATAAATGAAAGATAAGGATTAATTAAGCAGATCTAAAATTATTGAAATAAGACTAATATGTTGATGATTAACAGGAAAAAAAGATTTGTAAATTGAGGATGAAGGGGCTTGTCGTGAAGAATAAAGATGAATACCTGCCGGCGTATTTTAGCAAGTGAATCCATCTCTTCCTTGTTTGCACTTTCTGACTTCAGCTTCTGGAACACAATATGTTATTAAAACTCCCCCTTTTTTTTATTTATGGAACAAGATCTGTATTATACCTTCTCAATGTTAGCTCTGGTAGGAAAATTATTCTTGCGCGCCTCACGCCACTGCTGGATTTCACTTTCGTTATATACTACAGAAATAGGCCTTCAAGATAAAATACGAGTTAGACTAATAAAAAACGTGGTGGGATCAAAATTGCATTCTTAGTGGAGAATTTAATGAATGTGTGGTGGATTTTTGAAAAGATGAATCTCTGAAGGTAAAGATGAAAGGCAAAGCTTACAACAACAGAAGAAAATGAAGCGGTAGCTAAAGTTTTATTGTTATTTATATATCTTGATTTATATATTTTAGTTTGTTATTTGTCTTACGTTTCAGGATAGCATACCGGTAATTAGGAGAGTCTAGCCATTATAAATAGGGATTTTGTGAGGGCTGAAAGAAAAGGGGATTTTAAACTTGTATTAGAAGGTTTCGGTTCATCCAAATCTTGCCCTACAGTTGTATACTAGTTGACGCTCAAATGAACTTTAGCCATTATCATGTTCTTCATGTTATTCACTTTTTTTTCCCAACTCTTTCCACTGTTTTTCTTGAAATTAGTAACTACCCCTCTTTGGCCGGTATCATTTTGGTATCAAGGCTTTGGGATTCTTGGGTCCAATCCTTTCTTGAACCTGCTGAGATCGTCTCTGGACTTCTCCTGAGATTGGTTGGTGGATCGGGTTGAAGATTTCATAAAGACCAGCTTATGCAAGATTGGTTCTTGATTCTCTCCACATTCCTGCACTACTCTCTCTCAAATCTACCATCACTCGCTGGCTGAACCGAAACTGCTAGATCCAGTCTTGAAGCAGTCAAGTCGCACCGAGGTTGTCCTCTGGATTTCCTCTCAGTTTTCTGCACTTTTCTCCTTCCCATAACTCTCGACACAGCAGATTTTGATCTGTTGTTGACGGGAGATTTGAAGCAGCGCCTTGGCAACTTATCCATGAATTATGCCCTAGCCGAACCAGTCTAGCATCATTTGAAGCATAGCGGTATTTCTTTCTTGGGTTGTTCTTAGTTTTCTTCCTTGTTGTCCAGCCACAAGGAACAAATTTTGTCGCTGCCATGGATTTCCTCTGTTATGTCCGCAATTCCCTTAATGTCTGGTCATGGAAGGTTGATATTCCTTTATCTTGGGCTTCATGATTCCAATTCTTGCCCAGAAATTGCAAACAGAATTTTTTTCACTGCCTCCTTGATTCAAATTTTCAGCTCTCTATTACGCCTCCATGCAAAAACGTGCCAAGAACGAATCAAGAATTGCTCATGGAGGATCTTTTGCATGAAATGCAGCGTATCCAAGAGACTCATGGAATTGAAGCAAAAAAGTATGGAGGAATGGTCAATGGCACACAATTCCAAGGCAATAGAAGAAGAAAGGGGTGATAATCCTATTCACTAAGCTTCTTCCGAAGACGAGCAGCTCATTCGTGGATGCAGGAAGAACAAACAACACAAAGACGGTAATCTTGAAACTGAGAAAAATAACCTTAATTTTGAAGTACATCTAGACCCAGAAGAGTTTATTAACTGGTTGCCCAATGTCGAAAGAATTTTCGAGTTCAAAGAGGTGCCCAACATCAAATTGCGAAGCAAGTTGCTATCAAGTTGAGAAAAAATGCTTCCCTTTGGAGGGAAAACTTGAAATGGACGAGGCAAAAAGAGGGATGATCCAAGATTACTACATGGAGTAAGATGAAAAAGGAATTGGAACGCAAATTTTTGTGGATCACAATCGGCAAGATGTTTTCATCCGTCTTCATCCTTGACACCAACAGGAGATGGCAGTAGAAGAAAATGAGGCCGTATGAAAGCATCTTGGATTGAAATGCAATCTATCCAAACCTGAAGAGCACACTATTGCACGATTTTCGGGTAGTTTAAGACCTTCTATAGCCAATGTAGTTCAGTTTCAACCTTATTGGTCACTCTCAGATGTTGTTAACCTTGTTTTGAAGGTGGAACAACAGCAAATGGGGCCGAAACACCTCTTTGCGTGGTGGCTGAACATGACAACTTCAACAAGTCTGGCTATTCCAGAGTACTGCCAGCTGACAGAAAAGGGGAAGACAGCAGCCACTCTACAGTCCAGTCAGGTGGAAATTTTGTTACAAAACTGGGAAACAATTTAACTAATAGAAGTTACTTCAAATGCCATGGATTTAGCCATATAGCAGCCAACTGTCCAAATCATCGTGTTATTTTGTTGGTGAAAGAGAGTGAACCTGAGACGAAAGTTTCATTAGAAGAGGAAAACACTAATTTGGTTGGGGAACAAATAATACATGCGGATGATCGAGAATCAGTTGTAGTAGGACCCAGTGCACCATCTAAGACAAGGTTTGTAATCTTATCATTAATAGCGAGAGTTGCAAAAAATATGATGTCCTTTACCATAGTTGAAAAGCTCGAGCTAGTTACTCAAGTTCACCCAAATCCTTATCAGCTTGGCTTAAAGGAGGAAATGAAATCAAAGTCGCAAAAGAATGTTCGGTGCAACTCTCCATCAGAAAAAAATTTCAAAATGAAATTCTATGCGACGTCATCCCAATGGATGCTTGAAACCTCTTTCTAGGGCATCCTTTAGCAATATGACTGCAAAATCATTCATGACGAGCATGCAAATATGTACTCTTTCCTGGACAATGGTACTCTGCCATGGTTCCTATGCAAAAGGAGGTGAGAAAATTTCTGGAGGACTGTCCTGCCGAACCAGAATTTGAGGTGGTGGTGGAGGAAGAAGTTGAAGACCATTTCAAAAAAAAAAATTGAATGGATCCTTAAAAAGAAATTCTTGAGGAAGGAGGTGAAAATCCATTTCATCAAGAAACCTCAAGTTTTGATGGATTTGAAGGTTTGATGTTTCGATGTTGGAAACATCGTTAATGCCTGCGTAAGACGATGACTGTTTTTGAGCCTCTAATCGTGGATATGCTCAGAAAGTAGACCATTTTCTAGAGTGAAAAATTCTAAATATGCAATTGATAGAAGAGCCGATGGTGAAGATTCCCATAAAGGAAGGGATTTACAAGGTGATCAAACTAGATGATATGTTGAATTTGTTTCTCTCAGCCATCAACATCAAACTGATATACATGATCATATGGATTAGGCATCATTACTTCGACAGAAACCCAGCCTGAAAGCTCAATCATTGCATTCCAACTATGATTTGAGATGATTTGAATATCTTACAACAAGAATTGCACATATTAGTCCTAGTTCTCAAAAAATTGATGTCAAATAGATTAAGATGCTTCATAATTGGAGTTGGAAACCCTTTGATCCAGTTTCAACAATGACAATATTAGGAGATGATTGGATCATCGAACTTGACCTACATGAGGATTACAACGACCCCATCACTATCAATGACTTCGACTTGGCTGCTCACTACAAATCAGATTTTGAGATTACTCATCGTGAGAGAACCTTGCAACCCTGGGAGAATGATGTGGGAGCTAGAGTTTAATTTCAATTTCCTTGTTTTGTGTGTTTTAATTCGTTTTTTGGGCCTTTATGTTTTAGAATAACGTATTTGTAATTAGGAGAGTCTATCCATAAATAGGTGTTATTATGTGTAGGATGAAAAAAAAAAATTAGACTTGTGTTTGTTTTCTATTGGGAGGTTTCGGCCCATCCAAACCTTATTTTGTCGTTATATCCTGGATTGGAGCCCAATATCTTGTACTTCATGTCATTCAGAGTTCTTTCGACTATTCTTGCTGAAATCAGTAATTACCCTCCCATTGGCCAGTATCAGAAAAGCTTCCCAAAAAAAGAATAGCTCGCAAATTGAACATATATTCACTTGTGAGTGTGACATATATTTTGTGAACAGCAATAAGAGCTGAAAATAATGGAGTAATCTATAAAATATTGATTTCGCACTGTTCTTTACACCTCCAGGTCTTTCTACCTCATGAAGGTGAAGGAATCTGCAAGGATATGCAGAATCCAAAATCAGAGAGGGGGGAGAACAGGTTACAGTAAATGAATGGCCTCAGTTTTATTTGCAATTCTCAGAAAGAATTTTATACAATGTATAACTTAACCGAGAATTGTACCAAAAAGTGATTAAAAATATTTGCAAGGAATATATTTAATAACTCATGCAATGCTCAATAAGAACGATTGGAAGATGAGGATCTATAAAGCCAACTCTAAATAATTGCGACAAGGTATGGCTGCTTTTGATTTTAAAATCTGTATTATATATGTCCGACACAGCAAAAGTAAGATTTAAGTTAATATCAGGCAGAAAATTGCCGTATAAACATCAGAATCTCTCTTTCCTCAAAAATTAGCTTCATGAGTAGATGGATGAAAGCATAGTTCATAAAGATGAAAAAAATTATGAATGATTCTAGTTATCAAAACAAAAAGTTGTTACCTCTTGCGCAGATTAGGAGTATTACTAGCTGAAAAAGTAGGAGTTCTCTCTTTCCTCCGGTGTTGTCCTGCATGTAGGATTAACAAACAAGAAAGTTGGATTAACTAAGCAATGGAACCCTTAAAATCATGCAATGAAATCAACCAAGAAGGACTAGGCCCAGCACAGAGAAAGCTAACCAAATTAACATAAAAAAAACAAAAGAAAATGCTCTAATTGCTAAAGAAAAACTGATGTGTTGGTATTTAGCATTATGCAGTAGGATTTGGAATTATTCACTAATAATAATAATAATAATAATAATATCTGAAGGGAAACTTCTGCAACTTGTGGTTCCAGGAGTTTTTGTGGCTTCAAGGTTTTCTCCCCTGATGTGCTGAAGGAGTTCTTCAATGTTATCCTTTCAAACTAATTTGCTGCTGTTTTTTCTATTGGTTGTTTCGAAAATTTTAAATTTCACATCGGCAACTAATGCTATTCTATGGATAGCTCAACAATTGAGTCAAAAATTTCATATTACAATTGAGAACATTTTATCTAGATTACAGAAGTTAAATTTAAATTGGCATTGATTCACTGCAGTGGTGGAACTAAGATTTGGCTAGGGAAGTCATTCGCCAACCCCAAGCTTTTTACTAAACCATCTAATACATATAATAAAATAAAAATTATCCTCATAATCATATAATTATATATTTAAAAATAACATTTATAATAGTTTTAAAATGTTTAAAAGAGATTGAGGTTTAAAGTTAAATATTCAACATCTCTTGATTATTATTTTTTTTTTTTGGCACCATTTCGCACAGATCCTATGCCAGGCATATAATAACTCAAGCTATCCAAATAAATAGTGACTAACCTAAGCTAATAGTGGTACACAGTGATATGAGCCATGTGATTCATAACTGTTGCTAAAATAATAATTCTCTTGCCTATTTAATCTTGTCAGCACAAATTAGACATATAGTTCTTTCTAGTACAAACAATATTTCTACTGAGCTCATCCGCAGGTATCAATGTGAGAACTTTTTTATTATTATTTTATAGATTTCACTACTCACCTATTGCTTCTACATAATTTATTATTGGCCAGTTTAGAACAAAAATAAGATATATGATAAATCTAATATATAAAAATTAATCCATTGTTTGTTGATTGTATGTGTTTACGGATTTTAAATTCATCATTTCATTCATTGCCGGGTGCTTCTACATATCTTGTTATTGGCTAATTTAGTACTCTTGATTTTGAAAAATCAATGATCAATTTGTTTGTTCGTTGATTGTATTTATTTCTAAAGTCTTGCTAAAATTCTAAAATATATACAAATAATTTTATAATCAATTGGGCTTAAACTATAGTTTAATCTTTTTTCATTAAAAACGATTGAGTTTTTGAATAAATCAATTACTAGTTATATGTGAATCCTTTAAATTCTTCTTCATGAAAGCATTATACCCTTCACATCAGTTACATTACGAAACCTAATTCTGAATTACCCTAACATAAACTAGTATAAAATTTAGGGCATCAACATGTCAGTAAAAAGCGGAATTGATAATCAAGTAATTTAAGAGATTTTGAAAGGATAAAATTTTAAAAATATTATAAATTCAATCAGTTGAACTATTGAAAAAAAAAAACTAAATCTACGATGAAATTAATTTGATTAAAACTAGGATGTCAAATCGGGTTCTTAGGTCGGTTTTTGATCTGACCCGATCCAAAATAATGGACCTGAACCACGACAGGAATATTACATGGGTCAGAAAGTTTAATCAGAATAAAACCAGTCTTCAACTAGACTGACATGAATCCGACCTATGTAACCCATTTAACATAGAAATAATCATGATTTTAAAAATCGGACCGGATCAGTTGGTTCGATTAATTCAACCGTGAACCATCATTCAACGACCTAAGCTCAAAAAAATTTATGCATTGAACCATCATTGAAACGGTTAGAACAGAGGTTGAATCGAAGAACCGATGAACCAAGTCAGTTTTTAAAAAATCAGCCAGTTCAAATATTATTTAATTTTAGCTTTTTTTTATTTTGATCGGATGACCAAAAATAAAATATTTAAATTAAAAAATATATAAAATATCATTTCTTAATTTTTTTTATTTAGAATTTTGTTCAAAATATTCAAATGTATTATCTTTAATTAAAAGATTATTTGTTGAATCGATAAGAATAATATTAATATATCATTTTTTTCTAATATTTAAATTATATTAAAATAATGCAAATATTTATTACGACATTTGAGTCAACCTCAGTTGAACCATTGAACCTTAAAACTTTATTACTTCCGGTTTGATGGCTCGTCTGATTTTTATAACCTTGAAACTAATAGCTATTCATATCAACTTCGAGTCAATCTCGTGTTGGTGGGTCAAATCAAACCTGGCCCATAAAATTAAATGGGTTGAGATTCTTAACCCTAACCCAACCCAAAAATTAATTGGGTTAACCCGAACCGAGATGTTTGAGTCAGGAAAATTTTTGACACCCATAATTTAAAGAATGATTGATAAATTTAGAAGCTAATCAAGTTTATGCACATAAATCTGGAATAGATTACAATCACAAGGATAAACAAATTTATTTGAATGCTAATTATAGGATATAGGAGAATTACCTTAAGAAAAATGATACCATTTATGAAAATCACAAGCATTAAATTTTTTAAATGCATGATGACTACCCATAAAAGTTACAATTGAAATGTCAACTTAAGATAGTAAAATTTATCATGAACTTTTTAATGACTAGTTACTGGATTTTGATAACTTCTTTGAGTGCTAAATCATGTTAGATGAATAATAAGTGTGTTTTGCAACAATGACATTACTTGGTAAAGTTAAAACTTATTGGATGTGAATGAAAAGAGAGAGAAAAAAAATGGGAAAGTGAAACTACTACCACATGAACTAAACTGAAAAAAGAAAAGTCTTTTAATTTGATATTGACTAAATTTCTTATGTTTTATGATCATTTAGTATCCAGCTACAACACTCTCAAAGTTTAAATCTAGCTTAAGATATGATATCGAAAAAAATACATCTCATTGCATTCCATCACTCAAGCATATTTTGCAATTTACATTGGATATTAAACAAGTGTTAATACAAGACTAAAATGGAGAAATAAAAATTGAAGCAATTGCCTTAGCGATGAGAGATGTAAGCTTTGAAATAAAAAAAAAAAAAAAAAATTACTCATAAAATTATAAATAATAAAAAAAAAAAAAAAAAAAAAAAAAAAAAAATACTCATAAAATTATAAATACAACAACAACAACAAGCCTTTATCCTACTAAGTGGAACGACTACATGACTCCTTTTTCTCCATTATGTCCTATTGAGTGTCATACTTTCATGAAATTATACATAATTCATAAATAAATATAATTTATTTTAAGCATGATTTATGTTAAGTATGATTTCTTAAGAACAATCCAAACACTAAATTAACAAAAAATAAGCATGGTTTATGTTAGTGTGTCAATAAATCCACTCTTTTATTCACACACGATAAGGTGCATGGCACGATCTTGTTCTTGGGGTCGAGACAAAAGCCCACGTCGTCTCCAACTTTCATAGTCAAGCGACTGGGATGAATGTCTTTTCTGATCTTGCATGCTGATCTCATTTTTGGTGAGGTCTCTTACTCTTCTTAAAGCCTAGGATCTAGCTTTAAGGTTTCCTACCGCTAGTTTGCAACCCGCACCAACTAGAAATTTGAGCCACTTCTTGACTCATTGCAGTTTCATATGGCCGATTCTAAATCCTCAATACTTAGTTGAGTCAATTAAAACCAAAGTGACGAAACTCAAGTCGAGTACCCATAGGATCTGAAACCATAAGAAACCCATTGCGATCTCGGTGCGCTTTCACGATACACGAATACCACAATTCACGCGTTCGATGCACAATTATCGAAATTCACATCACCTACACCTGTAGAAGGATTCACGATTGATCAAAAACTCGAATCAATTGCTAGAACGATCGATCACGAGCGATAATTTTAAAGAAATTTGAATTTGACGCGTTTTCGACGCTACCGTCAATGAAGTCGTCCGGACAACCCCGGATGATGAAACAGACCACGCCGGCGCATCCGGGACATCATATATATATATATTTATATATATATATATATACATATACATGTACATAGATGTACATATACATATACATGTACATATATGTACATATACATATACATGTACATATATAGATATATATATATATGTACATGTATGCACATATACATATACATGTACATATATGTACATATATATAGATATATATGTACATGTATATGTATATGTACATGTATATGTATATGTATATGTATATGTATATGTATATATATATATATATGTATATATATATATATATAATGATATAAGATAAAGGGGGAGGGGTTTATTTTCCTAAATCCCTAATGCGCGCCCCGTCTGCCCCTTTTGTCTCATTCGCAAAACGACTGCTGCTCCTCTCCTTCGTGAAGCTTTCGGTCCCCTCCCCGTGCCTTGACCCGAGTGAAACCCTAGCAGCGTCTTCCCCTCGCAACTTCCCCTTTCACATGACAAGGAGTTGAATACCTCTCTCTCTCTCTCAACATTCTCTGCCCTAGTTGATTCTTCCCGAAGTGCCTTCTGCTTCGTCTCGCTGAGCGAGAAACTCATTCGTGGTAAGCTAACTCTGGCGCATTTGTTCCCTGAGTCATGAATGTGGCAAGCACTCTCCTTCCCGATATCTTCGACCCCTACGGCTCTTGCGGTGGTTGTTTTCTTTTGCTGGAACAATCCTTGAGTTCGATTCACCCTCCGGTAAGCTGTGGTATTTCCTCTCCTCCCCTCCTCTGCTATAAAAACCCCACTTGAGGAAGGGTTGTGAGGTTAGAAAATTTGGGAGCTTAAGGAGACTGTCGGATTCACCTCTCGTGCTTGTGAGCCTGGGGTTTGGGAAGTTCTGTGATTTTCTTTTGTTATTTTGCAAAGGCTCAAGCGAGGTACATTTCTCCTCCTCTATTTTTCTTCTCTGCTCGACATAAGCCGTGAGCAAGTTTCTTCTCTTAAAAAAAAAGGGGAATATCTATATGTGCGGCGGGTTGTTTGTCCTGGCTGGAATATCATGTTGAAATTGCCTTTAGTTGCTAGATTTTTAGTATTTCTGTTGGCTCTAATCTAAATGCTTCATGTTGTTGGGTCAAGAATGTGATGCAGAAAGTTTGTTTACCTTAGTTGGTACTTCATTTTGAAGCTATTATGAGTTGTTATAGATGTTTATATCTTTAGCACTTCCGTTGAGTCTGTTTTAATTGCTTCGGGATGTTTTTTTAGCCGAGGATGTAGGCTTATAAAAAAGCACGATTCAATTCTTATGCATGTACAGCCTCCTTCCTTGTGTTCTTATTGCACTGTACCTTTATGTTGAAGTTAAAGGTTGTTTCAGCCTCATAAGATCGTTGTTTTCCTCGCTAGACCTCTTTAATGTTGGGGCTTTCGGAAATTTTAAATTTGGGGGTTGTTGGAATTTGACTTGTTGATTCTTTGCTGCCCCCTTTGTTTGAAACATGTATGGAGGGTTATGTTTTTGCTTTGGGGCTTAGCTGTTGCCCCCTCCCTATTCGAAACATATGTGAAGGTGGTTACTTTTGTTGGCTTTGGAGCATGTGGAGTTTTATTTTCTCTTCTCTGTTGCTAGTTCTATTCGAGAGCTTTGCTGGAGCTTCTCTGTATTAATTTCGATTGTTTTGCCCTGTTGGATATTTTCAAAATCATTATTGTGGTTATTGTGGCCTCCTTGTGTTGGTTTTGGTAGGGCTTTTGTTGCTCCTACCTGAGATCAGCTATTTGGGTTCCCTGTGTTGTCGTGGGTCGTTGCCTTGATGCCCCTACCTGAAACCTGCTATTTGAGGCTTCCTTTATGTTGGTGTGGGTTGTTTCCCCTGCTGCCTTCCTTGTAACCTGCTAGTTGGGATCTATTGTGTCGGTTTTGGTGGTATCCTTACTGCCCTTACCCGACATCTACAGGTTGGGTTCTTTTGTGTTGGTTTTGGGTGGCACCCTTGCTATCCCTACCTGAAATCTGTTGTTTGGGCTCTCTTGGTGTTGGTTGGTGGCTCCCCTGCTGCCCCTAGCCATGAGCATCTATTTGGTTCCTCTGCTGCCCCTGGCCGCAAGAACTTGCTTGGGTTCCCCTGTGTTGTGTTTTACACCTCAAGGGAGCTTTTGGTTTGAAGTGGAATTGATTGTTTTAATCTTTGTGAATTGGAACATTTTAATCTTTATGTTTGGAAGAATTCGGGTGCCCCTTTTCGAGGATCAGTCTGCAAGATATTTGGAGATAGTTCACGGCCCAATGCTTTGGGCTGAATTGATTGCAAGAAAAAAAAAGAATCCTTTTGATATTTGTTGGGAGAGTTTAGTCGCAATTTAGGCCCCTTTCGAATGTGACTTTTGAGCAGGTTTGGAAAGGGGGAACTAGCATTGATAGGTGAGCCACATTTTGTTGTTTATTCGAGGAATCCCATTTGAGTAAATGTTTGAGGCTAACCCTCCTACCATTTTGGCTTCCTTCTTAAACTGGTTTTGGAGGTGGGTTAGTCTTCCTTTTTTTCATTTCTTTCTTTTCGGTTCACTTTCATTGCTTCTTTTTTTGGTTTTAAGTGCTTATGTAAGAAACATAAGCGCGAATATATAGCTGCGGCTATATATGAACTATCAAGCAAGGTCGTAAGTTGGATGGTCTCTTTGAGGTTTCAAGCCTTGATGATAAAGGCATTCAGTGGTAGAGCGGAATAATGTTCCATCCTACGACATCGAGACCCGACTCAAGGACCCGGTGAAATGTAGGATGACAATATTATTCACCGACACCAGACCAGCATGGCGCTTTTGTCTTCTTAGGTTGTTGGCGGTCCTAACTTTACAGTGTGATCGACTTGTGCAAAATCATATTTTGTAAAAATGATCAGAGCATATATACTATTTACAAAAATATTTTGACTACAAAAAAAAATAGATATTACTTTCTCTTATATACATGAAATTTATATGCATGTCAAAATATAAATTTTAAACAATATAATTCGATTGTCTACTTGTCAATCACCGGTACTGAGCTAAGGAGTGTCCTCCTAAGTTCCTATTGTAGAAAGCCCTTCTAGTTGAATGCGGCCCTTCAGAGTCCCTCGAGAATACCTAAATCTGAGTCTATCCCGACCCAAATGCTTACGGTTTTCTTTCTTTCCTCAGATTTTTCGTGTGTCCTATGATTTTATTGGGATCTTTGTAGATCATTCGTGATTTCCTCTAGATTTTTCTCGTGTTTTCGACGATTTTCAGGTGATGTTAGCTATTCATTCCTGTTTATAAAAATTCATGCTTACACATTCCTTAAATTTTTTGATTATACTCGTTTACTTGTACTTGTGACACCAACCTCATTTACGGGAGTAGCCGACCAGTCAGGTAGACAGGTTTGTTTTATATTTACAGCGTTTCGTTTTCTTCACTGCACACTTTATTGCATATATATACGGTTCATGCTTGTGATGCTACTGTTTATTGTTTACTGTGTTTCGTAGCATGTTTCCCTTTTATTAATCATGTCTTTACTACAGACTTGCAGGGACTTTTTAGGATAGAGGACAGTAGGACACCCGGTTTAGGAGCAACCTATAGCGAGCCACTGATCCAATAACCGCATATTTATACACACCACTCCGAACCTATAATCGATATGTTAAGGAGCTTGGAGTAGCTTTTCCAGGAAGCGGAACGTGGAAGCGAGCGGACGGAGGGCGACGATCGAGACCATAACAGCGAGGTGAAGGACAATCTTCAAATGGAATCTTCATTGAATAAATAACAAACCCACAAGACTTCGAGATAGTCTGCTTGATGCAACACAAATCCTCACTTTCATGTTAGACTTTAGCACGACCCTATCATGCATTATAAGTCCTAATTCTCTTTAGGATTCTGAGGTCATCGTTTGACACGACGTAAATCCTCCCATCTTTCAAGACTGTTTGCACGATCGAATATTGTGCGAGTGCAATCACTAAATAATAAAATCGGCAGGATTGAAACACTAAATAACATCTCTTCAAAATTAAAGCTCAATAGTAGAATAGTTGGGAAGTCACCGGGTTCACCCTCGGATCTGTGACATCCCCTACCTTCCATTTTTTTGACTCTTAAAAATAATTGTTCCTATTTTGAGTTATTTCTTTTTTATTTTCATATGTCCAACCTTGGAAACCCAACTTTGAAATCATGAAGACAGAACTACTGATCTTAATCGAGAGTCTTCTTAAATGATTTAGGTCATTTAAAATGTAATTAATTATAAGGGTTTGTGTCTATAGGGAACTTAAGAACCCAACTTAATATAAACCATATTTAATCTCCCGTATTAAATAGCGAAACCTGTCGGCTTATAAAAAAAAAGAGATTTCGCAGACCAACGGATGTCCCAAATTCTTTAGTTTATATGGTTTAATCTACTAACAAATGGTATGTTTATCCTTCAGGATAGTGTAAGTGGTATCGTGTTCAATCATCTAGACTATTAAATATGTGAAGTCCATTCGGTCTCACTTTTCAAAATTAAAATATTATTTTCTAAAATTATAATCATATATATATATATACAACAACAACAACAACAAAGCCTTAATCCCACTACGTGGGGTCGGCTACATGAATCCTTTTTCTCCATTGCGTCCTATTTAGTGTCATATTTTCATTTAGTTCTAGTAAATTAAGATCATTTTTAATACAATAAGCCCAAGTCTTCCTAGGTCTACCTCTGTCTTTCTTAACACAAGTCGAATTTAAAGCATCTACTCTCCTAATCGGATCATCTAATGGTCGACGTTTAATATGACCAAACCATCTAAGACGACTTTATTCT
>NW_018250443.1:47932-57292 GCF_001263595.1 Phalaenopsis equestris | reverse complement strand
GTGGTAGAGCGGAATAATGTTCCATCCTACGACATCGATACCCGACTCAAGGACCCGGTGAAATGTAGGATGACAATATTATTCACCGACACCAGACCAGCATGGCGCTTTTGTCTTCTTAGGTTGTTGGCGGTCCTAACTTTACAGTGTGATCGACTTGTGCAAAATCATATTTTGTAAAAATGATCAGAGCATATATACTATTTACAAAAATATTTTGACTACAAAAAAAAATAGATATTACTTTCTCTTATATACATGAAATTTATATGCATGTCAAAATATAAATTTTAAACAATATAATTCGATTGTCTACTTGTCAATCACCGGTACTGAGCTAAGGAGTGTCCTCCTAAGTTCCTATTGTAGAAAGCCCTTCTAGTTGAATGCGGCCCTTCAGAGTCCCTCGAGAATACCTAAATCTGAGTCTATCCCGACCCAAATGCTTACGGTTTTCTTTCTTTCCTCAGATTTTTCGTGTGTGTCCTATGATTTTATTGGGATCTTTGTAGATCATTCGTGATTTCCTCTAGATTTTTCTCGTGTTTTCGACGATTTTTAGGTGATGTTAGCTATTCATTCCTGTTTATAAAAATTCATGCTTACACATTCCTTAAATTTTTTGATTATACTCGTTTACTTGTACTTGTGACACCAACCTCATTTACGGGAGTAGCCGACCAGTCAGGTAGACAGGTTTGTTTTATATTTACAGCGTTTCGTTTTCTTCACTGCACACTTTATTGCATATATATACGGTTCATGCTTGTGATGCTACTGTTTATTGTTTACTGTGTTTCGTAGCATGTTTCCCTTTTATTAATCATGTCTTTACTACAGACTTGCAGGGACTTTTTAGGATAGAGGACAGTAGGACACCCGGTTTAGGAGCAACCTATAGCGAGCCACTGATCGAATAACCACATATTTATACACACCACTCCGAACCTATAATCGATATGTTAAGGAGCTTGGAGTAGCTTTTCCAGGAAGCGGAACGTGGAAGCGAGCGGACGGAGGGCGACGATCGAGACCATAACAGCGAGGTGAAGGACAATCTTCAAATGGAATCTTCATTGAATAAATAACAAACCCACAGGACTTCGAGATAGTCTGCTTGATGCAACACAAATCCTCACTTTCATGTTAGACTTTAGCACGACCCTATCATGCATTATAAGTCCTAATTCTCTTTAGGATTCTGAGGTCATCGTTTGACACGACGTAAATCCTCCCATCTTTCAAGACTGTTTGCACGATCGAATATTGTGCGAGTGCAATCACTAAATAATAAAATCGGCAGGATTGAAACACTAAATAACATCTCTTCAAAATTAAAGCTCAATAGTAGAATAGTTGGGAAGTCACCGGGTTCACCCTCGGATCTGTGACATCCCCTACCTTCCATTTTTTTGACTCTTAAAAATAATTGTTCCTATTTTGAGTTATTTCTTTTTTATTTTCATATGTCCAACCTTGGAAACCCAACTTTGAAATCATGAAGACAGAACTACTGATCTTAATCGAGAGTCTTCTTAAATGATTTAGGTCATTTAAAATGTAATTAATTATAAGGGTTTGTGTCTATAGGGAACTTAAGAACCCAACTTAATATAAACCATATTTAATCTCCCGTATTAAATAGCGAAACCTGTCGGCTTATAAAAAAAAAGAGATTTCGCAGACCAACGGATGTCCCAAATTCTTTAGTTTATATGGTTTAATCTACTAACAAATGGTATGTTTATCCTTCAGGATAGTGTAAGTGGTATCGTGTTCAATCATCTAGACTATTAAATATGTGAAGATATATATATATATATATATATTAAATTGAAATGATTTTCAAAATAAATGGTCGACATTGCACAAATAGGAAAAATGACGTGCAAGTGCAAATTGACATGATCTCTTCCTCTACTAATTTGACTCTTGCTCTAACATGAAAGGGACAAACGTTGAGTACTACAGTTACGGGTGGTCCTACTCTTGTACTTGCATGATCGAGATGTAGGCTTATGACTATGACTACTGCTTGTTCATCTTGCACGATCAGCACAAAACGAGAAGAATATAATGTGGTCAAAACCCTATTCTCCCATCGTGATAATTTAGGGTTTAGGTTATTTTTAATATAATCAATAGTAATATCATATTGTAATGTAATTTAATAATAAATTTTTTAGTATATTGATTGAGGCATTGCCTCAATCACTTCTAGTCAGAGAGCCTAAAGGCGTACCATCTCAGATAAAAAAGGTAAGCCTCATTGGAGCAAATCAGATTTATGCCTCGAGACATTTTTAGACAGCTTTAGTTTGAAATGTGTGCTTCTAATAATTTTTCAATCCAATGTATAAAGGGGTTAGTATATATATTCAGAGAGTGCATTTTTTCATCAAAATAATTAAATTCCACTTGTTGCTACAACCAGAGGTTATGACACCATCGTTAACAAAAACATCGATGGCCTATTTAATAGCAAGTCTTCGGAATTTTAATGCATTCTAAATGTTTTGTAACATAAACTCACTTCATCTAAAACACTTTACCATGTTTGGTTGGGTATAATATAAATTTAAGGGCTTAGTTTTTTGTTTTTGGGTTATTTTAAAATAAACCGCTACTTTTGGCGAATGATGATGGTTGGCATGCTGCGGTGATAGCCAATGATGATGTTGATGACGATCACTAGCAAGCATTGACAACGAGTTGTGGTAACAAAAATGATAGGTTGCAGTGATAGTCAATGTGTTTGAAAATCACCCAATCCTTTTTAATTTAGAATTTATCAAAAAAAAGGAATTAAAGGGTGAATTTCAAATTCTTGAATGAAATATTTTGCATTTGGTTCACTTCCAATCAAACAACCAAACATTCAAAATCTCTAAATTCGGTTTACCATACACTAAATTATCCTCTGAAAAAAATGGCTACCGAACATAAACTACATATGGGTTAAATATTTCTACTAAAACAAGTTTTAAGTGGCATCAAACTAGTCATTATCTTAATCTATCCCTATAAGAACCTGCATATAATAATAAAAGATTAAAATAATAAGATCAGTATCTTTGATGATAATCATGAGTTTGATAAAGTAAAAAATTATTGAAAAAATGCCTTGATTAATTATTCTTTGAATATCATGTGTTGCATAGCTATACATAAGCTTGATTTGATTGGAGAGAGTCACAATTTTTCAAATATATTTCAAATATGGGTGAAGCTTTGCAAGAATATATTGGTAGTGTAAATTGAATGAATGATGTGTCCAATGCTTTAATAGACTATAAATTTAAAACCTAAACCTTCACTACAACCCTAAAAGATAACTTGGGTGAATAACATTGTTATTTCTTTATCTCAAAAGGGTCCACTGTAATTCAACTGACTATCGTGTGTTTGGGGCAACTTATACTTATCCAAATAAGCAGTTTATCCTGAAACGCGACCTATGGGTGGCCCGCGTGGTTCGACCCGTGACCTGCGTTTAGTGTAAAACCCAACAGCGTTTTCGGATAAGCTGTCGAAGCGTGTTTTCCAAACGATGAGACAGCGTTTTGAAAATGCTACCCACACTTATAAGCTGCCCCAAACGGGTCCTGAATCTAATGTGATGTGTCACCCATGGACATGGCTCATCTTATTTTGGCAGAGCTCAGTTGTGCTATTTAAATGTTAATCATTTTGAAAAGTAAAATACATAAGCTTCTAATACTAAAGAAAGAAGGCTAGTATTCAAAACCTGTGAAACCTAAAGGTAAATCTAAATCTTCACAAAATCTAGTGTTCCTAATTAAGTGAAAAAGGTCCAAGTAAACATGCATTTAAGAGAGTATACGCAATAGGATGTAATCAATGCCTTAGTAGTAGTGGAATTGCATTGTATGGTTCTGATAGATGAGACTTCATTTAATGATGTTAACCAAATATTGGATGATTTTAAAGATATTTATTCTAATGAGTTGTCAAATGAATTATCATCGCTAAGGGATATACATGATTGCTAATAATTTAACTCTTGGATCATCATTGTTTAACATATCTCATTATAAAATGAATAAAGAAGAAAATGTTGAACTTAAGAGGTGATTTAATGAACTACTTAATAGTTCTTATGATGTAATTGGTCAGCTTATAATAAGAAAAATAATAATTGGAGATATAATAAGAAAAATAATAATTGGAGGGTGATGGTAAAATCATCAGTAAAATAACAATTAAATACATATATCGTATACTTCAAATGGATGACATGCTAGATATGATGAATGGTGTTGATTTAAGTAGATAATTTCATGCTAAAATGAGAGAAAAAGACGAATGAAAAATTGCTTTTAAGACTAAAAAAGAATCATATGAATGCTTAATAATGTCTTTTGGGATAACAATGCAGCTAATACTTTCATGAAGATAATAATTTGTGTTATGACCTTTAATTGAGAATTTTTTTTATGTTTACTTGAATAATAATTTAATTTAAAGCATGACACAAGATGATCATTTGATGTATCTTAAGTGAGTACTTGAGATTTAGGAAGTTAAAAAGTTGCATCTAAATTTGAAGATTGTTACTTTGTGACTCCATCTATGATATTGTAAGATTTTAATAATGTCTAAGAATGCATTATCTATTGATTCTAATAAGGTTAAAGTAATTATTGATTAGCCAAAGCCTACAAATAGATATTATATTAAAAGTTTTCATTCCATTTATTTTTTATAAACAATTAAAAAAGATATTTACTAATGTTCTGGCAGACAATTCAAAGGAATTAAATATGTTGATCATGCTTTTACTAAAATCGAATAGAGACTAGACATACTAATGCAAATGTATTTGAATTGTTTAATTTTGATAAAGTATTTGAGGTTTCTAATGATGCATATACTGTAGGTATTAGAAAAGTGTTGAGTCAAATGGGGCATCCCATAACATTCTTTAATAGAAATTCAATGAGAATACACAAATTATGATAGAAAGCTCTATTACAATTTACAGGCCCTTCAATGATAGAGAAATTATATATTATCTATGAAATGTATTATATTTTAACTACCAATATCTGAAATATCCTGAATTCCAAAAAAATTTCGGACATGCTAAATAGATAAGAGTTTCAATAAAAAGATAGTTTTATCTTTTAACAGTATATTGGATTTGTTACTTTACGCGTTGATACTTTAATTAAAAAAATAAGTTTTTTTCTCCTACATATCAATCAGGTTAAGGAGACTAATTTTGATTATATAAAAGAGGATATATTGCTTGTGAGAATTTTGTTAAGAATTAGCAAGACGCATATAATGACTTATATTTGCTCTGCAAAAAAATACAAATTAAAGCTTATTTATTAAGAGAAGTCGTAATTGTATCTCTAATTCACAATTATGTACTGGTCTATGGCATTTAGTATTATGCACTGTGATTTTGAATCATTTAATTAAAAAATAATTGAAGCAAGCAATTTGTTGCTTGTGGTTTCAAGTGATTTGTGGTTTTGAACCTATGCAATTCTGTGTATTTGAAAACTTTGTGGACTGTTGAATGAATGAATCAAAATTTTCACATTAAAATTGATAATATTTTGAGGTGGCCAAAACAACTTAAATTTGAATTGTAATTATCATGAATGTAATCCATATTTTTTCCTTTAATGTTTTTTTTTTCAATTTTAAATTTGTTAGCAAGTTAGACGTCTGGTTCCTAGAGAGTGGCAGATGATAGAGTACCTAATACCAATGGCTGTATTGACATGAGAAGCAACTTTACCCTCAATCCAAAAAAAAGACCTTGTTATTGATATTAAACATTAGAACTTCATATCTCTGAAAGAGTAATTTAAAGTTATGTTTTTTCTTTCACTCCCAATCACCAAAGAGCAGCTAAGAAGAATGGTAATCATAGGTTTCTAAAGCTTTCCTTCATATGCTTGTGCCTCAATTAGTGAACAAAAATAAAAACCTTAACGAAAAATAATAAAACTAGAAAATTATAACACTCCTCTAATTCTTACTTGTTGCACAGCAATTAAACTACCTCACCTCCTAGGTAGGATTTACACATGCAACAGTTCATAGGTTGAATAATACCATCTTTGAAGAAGTAAATTTGCACAACTTCCTGTTGTAATGAACCAACATAAGAGAAAAAAATCTAGAGAAATTGATTCCATATAACATCATAAGAAAGGTATAAAAACTTTTGAGAATAAATATCCTTAAGCTTCCAAAAAAAAACTTTATTCTATTCTGCATCCGTCTTAATCTCAACAATTAAAGGGGCAACATGATATGGCATAATTCTTTTCTAACGAGCACATCATCTATTATATAGCAAGCTGAACCAAGATTTGATAGAACAATTTTCATTCAAGGTACTTTCATACAATTATGCAAATATGATTGTTAAAAAGAAACCTTCTATCCACGAATATTTTCAATACTTAGGACTATTCATACAAGCTCCATATTTGATGCTATGGGAAAAAAGGCTTCAGTACTTTTTTGTACAGCTTTGATTAAAGGAGAGTTAAGAGAATATTTGGAAAATAAAAAAATTAATAAATTTTCTTTCCTTCATGTATATGTCATAAATGATTGAATTGGTAAAAGAAGAATTTGAATTATCAATTGAATTATGAATTCCAATTCCTGAAAGAGCTAGATTAGAAAATCTAAACTTGAAAATTTCCGAGCCACCAAACTTCTTTGGTCTAGGCACGCTTTCAAATTAGAAAGGAGAGGACCATTGTCCTCCACTTTCCCATTCCATAGTTTTAATTGAAATAAATTTCTTAATAACCTATATATAATGGACATATAAAACAATATAGTAGACGTAAGAATACACATCCCTGACTAAAAAGAAGGCTGGTTATCGGATTAGAGCTTTATCAATAATACTAAATCAAAAACTTCCTCAAAGAAATTTCAAAAACCAAAATATTTATTTTATTTTTCACAAGCTTTAATCGAAATTGGTGGAAGAGATTCCACTTTAGCCTTTATAGAACTAAGCTAGACCAAATAAGACTTAAAAGTGTTTCTAGAAGTAACTAATGATAATCAATGAAGAAGCATTTAAGAAAATGTCGTTGATCCAATTAATGAATTTGTTGGGGAAATATCTATGTTCAAGTTGAGAGAATGAGAGCCACATTGCAACAATTGAAAGTATTCTCTAATTCAAGTTAAAGCCAACAAATTCTTTCATTTTCTTGATAGAACCATGAATAAGCTCATTAGCAGCAAAAACAAAATCAAGAACTCTAATTAGAGATAGCTACTAATTATGAGAGATGAGTAAGATGCTCATTAGTCAAAACCTATGTGGAATTTAGTAAACACCAGAAAACTGATGTGCCTAAAATCCTTTGTCTCCAAAGGATTATAAAAAAAGAACCAGACAAATTACCGCAGATGAAATTAAAGTAATAGAAGCTTTACTCCCAAAGTTTTCTAAGAAGAACTTAGATAACTCTTCTACAAAAGAAGCCCACGCCTCTTAAGAAATGGAATATTTACATGCACACAACTCAATTCCTATATATTTATATATCAAACAACTAAACTACAATATTTACAAACATAACACTTTACCTATGCTTGAAAAGGTGTATTTCACTTTCTAAGAGTTAAAATAATGGCATTTTTAATGTGATATAAATCATTTGGGTCGTATGTATGAAAAAGAGAAAGTTTAGGTGTTAGATATGTAAATACATAAGAATTGAGTGATATATATGTAAATGCCCAAGAAAAAATTTATAAGAAAATCATGTAAACTTAGGGATTTATTATTCCCAGAAGAGAGAACAGCAGTGTAAGTAGCCATCACTAATATGCGCAGGTTTGCTCTATTACTATCCCTGCACATAAATTTATTTGAGAAAAAACCTAAGAAAATCCCCAGATTAATTGTATGCGGCTAATATAGTCCCAGAGTACTACATTTTTGAATATAACCCCTGGCTATACAAAATTTATCCGAAATGACCTCTCATGTATGAATTGATAAAAATTGGAATACAAATTTAATCCACAAGACATCATTTGGGTTCAATTTTGCATAATCAAGGGTCTATACTGGCTATAGAATTGTCTGAAAAATATTTTGGGCTTTTCCCAAAATCTTATTAATTAATTATGCACGTAATGTGAAAAAAAGTTGAAATATATTTTCTAGCATCAAATATCATAAAAAAAGAAAATTTCAAGTAGCAATGTAATTAACCTCTTCGGTTATTTCTGACAAATATTCTCTCCTTTTGCCCAGCATTTCTTGAGTTGTATGATTGAGATTTTTGGAATCTGCAAATATAAGATTTTTGGAATCTGCAAATATAATTAGAATATTAGACAAATTCTAAAGGCATTATACCAATTAGTAAAAAGACATGCCTCATATGTGATGGCTCCATTTTCCCTTTTTCATGAAATTTTGGATTGAAATTATTGCTAGCAACATTATCAGAGTTGTTTGAGAAATTCTTTCCAACAGTTTGGCCATGCGTCATCTGAAATAAATTTTAGTCAACATTAACGGCTAACATAGGTAGGGAAATGGAAACAAATTGGGCACATTTCATAGAAGAAAAAGAAAGCAATAACTTGGTACTATACCTGTGGCCACTGGCGTCCATTGTTGGACATATTATTCTGCACTGGACCTGGCAAATTTGGTTCTTGTAATTTCTGTCTAATTATTTGTGTTTCAAGCACTTTCAAACTACTTGAGCTCTGCCCAACCACTGTGCTGCCATTTTCCAATAAGACAGGATTGGAATTACCAGAGCCGATCACTGGTAACTGAGTATTAGGAGGAAAGATAGGGTTTTGCAAGCCTAACAATCCATTTGGTGAAAATCCCAACATCTGGTTCAGATTCTGACCCATAGGTGGCCGGCCTGAAAGTTCACCATGCTGTAAAGACATGAAGTTAGGGATTTGAATATAAGTCATATCAACATCTTTCTTCTTAAGAACCCTCCAAAGGATATCTATTGGAACCTTATCGTAAGGTTTTTCTAAATCAATAAAAATCATATGTAGATCCTCCTTATTATCTCTGAACTTCTCCATAAAACCTCTCAATAAATGTATAGCTTCTATAGTAGACCTACCTGACATAAATCCAAATTGATTATGAGAAATCTTTGTAATATGATTTAACCTATGTTCAATTACTATCTACAATAACTCCCATAATTTTAAAGTATGACACATCAACTTAATTCCTCTATAAATTGCACACTCTTGTGCATCCCTTTTATACTTAAAAATGGGGACCAAAATACTCTTCCTCCACTCAGGCATCTTTTTAGTTTTTAAAATAATATTAAAGAGTTTAGTAAG
>NW_018250443.1:40537-47833 GCF_001263595.1 Phalaenopsis equestris | reverse complement strand
TTCTTTTTTACTAATGTGATGGTAAAAATGAAACATTTTATTATTATTAATGATATTAAAATCACTAAGTAAGAATTCCCTCCCACACTTCTTACCTTCCCTCCTATTCAACTATAGAAGATCAAAACATAAGCAAATCAGTAAAATTCTAAGTCAAAATAGTTTGAAATAGAATTTGATATCATTCCTTGGAGATCAACCAGAGAAACTTGATAACTCTTTCATCACTAAAATGTCCTATGATAAGAATATTTGAATTCATAAATTGATTCACATGTTCTTCTATTACTAATGTAAACTACTTGTTTATCCTGAAACCATCAACAATATGTTGCTAGCCAAGCACAAAACATTGTGTAAGAAACGACGATCCAAAAAGAACAAGTACCTTGTATTTTCTGGTGAAATTTATAATTAAATACATAAGAATAATATACATCAGAGAAAATGGGCGCAAGCATGTTCTTAACAAACAACCCCTCTAATTTATTAGTAAATTTGCTCCCTTAAAAATAAATAACAATGTAGTATAGTTATGCAGTTGAATCAACAGATGTCCTCAATATTATGAAATATAGAAATGATTAGGAACATTTAGGGGTGGCATATGAAACAAAGTACAACAACAATCAATAATAAGAAACTATATACGTTTTTGAGAAATTGGCTCTAAAGTTATATTACTCATTTAAAATACTTCATTTTCAGTACGAATGGTGAAAGAAGATTACATCAGTCTAATGATAAAACAACAAAGAAGACCAAAAAGAATCACTTTAGTAAGGATATAAGAATAAGGTGGGAAGGGCATTAATCCCTAATTCCAATTCCCTGCTCCTTCCACTTCCATACCCAAATGGACAAATTTCTGTTGGCATAAACAGCCAGGAACATAACAAATTTGTGCATATGAATATAAAAAGCAACAAGCATTAATTCTTGCAGAAATGTGTGTTTTTGGAGTGATTAGGAGATCAAAGAGAAGTTACTATCAATAAAAAATGGCATTTGCAATTATTACTAAAGCTACATGAATACCCTCAAAGGGGTAAAAAAATGCGGATGATGGCTGGTACTATACCTGTGGCCACTGGCGTCCATTGTTGGACATATTATTCTGCACTGGACCTGGCAAATTTGGTTCTTGTAATTTCTGTCTAATTATTTGTGTTTCAAGCACTTTCAAACTACTTGAGCTCTGCCCAACCACTGTGCTGCCATTTTCCAATAAGACAGGATTGGAATTACCAGAGCCGATCACTGGTAACTGAGTATTAGGAGGAAAGATAGGGTTTTGCAAGCCTAACAATCCATTTGGTGAAAATCCCAACATCTGGTTCAGATTCTGACCCATAGGTGGCCGGCCTGAAAGTTCACCATGCTGTAAAGACATGAAGTTAGGGTTTTGGAGAGCACCAAGCAAATTAAGCTGCTGCCCTGGCAACTGGGGCATCATCCCCTGCTGCAAAAGAGCGCCCATAAGATTATTTTGCAGCCCCTGGAACATATGCTGCTGCGTAAGCAAGGTGCTCAGAAACGCGTTCTGGTTGTTAAAGCCTCCCATCGCTGGCATCAACATCCGAGGATTGTTGAAGCCGAATTGGTTGGGTAGGGCGCCAGAGGACCTTGTAAACTGTTAACAATTCAAAAGAGATTAATGAAAGTCAATTGTTGGAGAAAAAAAAGCAAATAAAAAAAAGGATATAGATAGGATTTACAAGATTGGGAGGTGGATCGTTGCCTCGTTGCACCTGGTTTTGGTTCGCAAAAGGAGGAAGGAAGGGAAGCATCGTGCTTCTTGATTCTTCAATAGTGATAAAGGCAAGCTTTTCTAGGTTAGAATAACACCGAAGAAAGATGAACGGACGGAAGAGAGGAGATTTCAAGATTTGGAACAGTGTTGAGCCTGGAGAACATCTTTGTCGTCTGCAGTAGGGTTTTGTGGGGTTTCTTTATTTATTTTTTTTTTCTTATATACCGCAGAAATTTTATATATTTATATATTTAATATTTAAATTATGCTTTTATTTATACGATATCTAAATCTTTAAATCATATTAAAAAATATTACATTTTCTAAATTAAATATATTTGTTGAATTCGAAATTATTTTCTGAATCACAGTAAGGAATAGAGTGTATGACACTTTGAAAAGAGAAAAAGAGAGTGCACAATAAAAAATTGATTTTATTATGAGCAACTTATTACCACTTATAATTGAAATGACCCTTCTATTCATAGACAAATGAGTGCAAGATAGTTCAGTCGTCCAGGTTATCAGTTGATCGATCATACGGGCTGTTGATCGGTCTTTCCTGTTGTGGTTAGTCGTCTGGACTGTTGATCGATATCTTGATGCCTATCTTTAGAGTCCTTGACCTCCCTTCTTATCAAGAAATAAGAAAAGTTAAGTGCTTAGTCTTGCTTAAATTTTGACATTTTTTATAACTAATTGGTAGCTATTAATTTTGACAAACGCTCATAATATCGAAGTTCAACCCAAACCACGATGCAAGACACGAATTTCTTAATAACTTAAGAGATGAGTACAATATGATTGTTGAATTCTGAAAGGATTACAAATAAGATACTAAAAAACAGGAAATAAATAACAAATAACACGACAACACAAACAAATAAAGACAGCCCCACAACTGGATGGTGGTCGGCGAGGAAAACAGCGACTGGAAGGGTACTTGAGGGTGGCAGTACGGTTGGTGGCCTACTAGCTAGTGGTAGGCGACTGCTAGGAGAGCCATACATGTGTTGGGAAGAGTCAGATGAGTTGTGGGAGGGTGATTGGCAAGGGAGACAAAAACTTGAAGGAGTTATGATAGAAGTAGCGGGGCTGAAAGTAGTAGGGGAGGGGTTTGAGGTTGCAGAAAGAGGCTGGGAGGTGGCTAGCAGCTGTAGGCGAGGGCTGCAGTTGTTGTAGGAGAGCTGGGAAGTGGCTGGCAGCTGTAGGGGGGGGTGCGGGAGATGGATCGACAGCTATAAGGAACAAGTTGCGGGGGTTGTAAGATGGAATGACAACTGAGAAGAGGAAATATGGCAAGATAAATATCTTAGCGGAGTCGAGATACAATCAAAGCACTACCCAGACCCATGAAAATGATCACTACCATGAACAAGGGACAACTGAAGTACTACCTTGACGTCAGATACATCCCTCAAGAGGGAAAACACTAAGAGGAAACTGAATTCAAATTTCATAAAACACCCCATAAGTCAGAGCGCAACCTCCCATATTTATAAAGAGACATAACTTATCTTGAAACACTAAAATAAGAAAGAATAAATTTAGATTTCATATTTGAGGAAAGCATTTAAATTAGGAAGGAGAATAAAAATCATATTTCAGTTTTTAGGAATTTTTTTAAATTAGGAAGGAGAATAAAAATCAAATTTCAATTTTATGAAAGGTTTTGAATTAGAAAAGGCCTAGACATAAAAATAAGAATTGAAGGAAAGGAAAAGAAGGGTGAAAGGAAAGGAGGGAATAGGAAGGAGGAAAACCCCGTTGTTAGCTCATGTGTCAATGTGACATGAAACTTGGTAAGTTGAATGAGCTTGAACCTACGTCCCGACATCTAGTTCTAAATTTATAAGATAGTGAGAAGAATCTTAGGCCATGCCAATAATTCATCGTAAGACAAAACTAATATATTAAATGATTACCCAAAAATATTAGTTCACTTTTTTTTCAGTCAAATTACAAAGTGATAGGAGAATGAAAAATAAACTATGCACTCTCATATACCCTGCAAACACAAATCTAATCATATGAGTGAGATAACATGAGCCAAAAAAAATATTCAAGTCAAACACGATTGTGCAATCAGGTTGACAAAACCTAGTATAATTCACATTTGATTACATCAACTCACCATCAAGGTCAAAAGTTAATATAACTCATCCAATAATCAAGTTGAGCTTGGCTTTTCACACCCAAACAACATGGATGTCAACAAAATCTTCTATTTGTGTATACTTTGTAGTAATTTTGGAGCTTCCTCTCTTTTCTTCTCTCTTCTCGATTCTTAGATTTTCATCTTAGATGGTGTACTCATGGGCACATCGGATTCAACACCACATAGACAATCTATGTAGCACTGGTAGTTAGTTGGTAACCCAACAACTAAGGTTGATTTTGAAGTGATTGAGTAGCTGGACATGCCTATAAATTCATGTGGACTTAAGTCACTTGTATCTTAATTAATTAATTTAATTTATTTATTTGCTGACATGACAAAATATTTATTAAACACACATTATTAACATCATTTTATTGAGAAAATATTTCTCTCCTGTGGATAAAATTCAACTCTTAGTTCATCACATACAACTCACCTATATCAATGTACTAAGAGGCATCTTGGCTTTCAATCAAGATCGATATTTAACCCAAAACTCATTTGTGCATGAAGCTCAAGTTCATGTTCCAATTCAAAACTTTTAGAGTTAAATTCTCGACCATCTGAAATTGAATTTTTCTACTTATAGTGAATTTGAATGTCTCAATAAAACAAACCAATCGAGACCAAAAACAATCCCATTCAACTTATTGTGCAGGCATGTTATACATCCAAATTCGCCTAATCTAATTTTGATTAGCAAAACAAACTATTCTTAAGATAAGCTGGTCAACTTAAAAAACACAAATTCACCCCAAAGATGCATCATAAAAGAATATAATTTATCAGAAATAATTCAAAGTGGCACATAATATTAAACATTTGTTTCAACACATTTGGCAAATTCTAATTCGATTAAAAAAATTTCAAGGTGATTCACCAACAGTCAATTAGAAACCCTCTACACCGATGTTGATCCATGGGAGCCCACAGAATTTTGGTGTTATGAGCCTTTGATATCCTTACCAAAACCTATTATTGGCCCGGATCCAATATTGTAATTATTCGCATCATCTCTATTTCATTCATTATCCTTGCGTCATACAACATCTTGCATCATAAAATCCACCATGCAAGGTTTCCAAACTGAAAACAAAACTTTTTAAATAATATTGAATTAAGTGAAATAATTAAATTAAGAAAATCAGTTGATGCTACTAAATTAGCTACTTATTTTCTTATATATAATTATAGCCAAAAAGTATTTCATACGTAAGTATAACATCCTTTTAGGCACTGTTGACCTCATTTTTTTTAGTTCTAGTTTTTTTTCTCCTAGAATTTAGTATCTAGCCATAGGACTTTCTTATTGACTATCCTCGAAAACTAGTGATGATATGCAACCACCTAAAAATTAAAAACATTTCTTAACTTTTTTGTTAAGACTCACATGGGTGGTCCCAAGTCCTCAGCTCTTGGTTGGGATGACAAGGAATAACATATTGAAGCTAAAAAAAATGAGTTCCCATAGGATCACAAGGCCTTAAGGAACCCTTTTATGATTTGGGCATTCATCTCACACCACATACACATTCAATGCAAACCACCACAATTCACATACACTACATTACACATCACCACACCGCACACTCCATCACCACCCTCATATCTCATAAACCACCAAAAAAATCTTAAAATATCCAATTTTCCACCAAAGTTACCAAAAGCCCCTCAAAATTACCTAAACTTACCCAGAAGCCATCAAAATACCCATAATTACCAAAATTCCCCAAATCCACCAAAATTCTAAAATACATAATTTCCCACCAAAATGACCAAAATTCTCCAAATCTCCATTGAATTCCTCTAACTCCAAGTTAAGACTAAAATTCCCCACTTTTAAATGCAAATCCAATTTCCATAAACCCTAAATCCAAAATCACATCAACCCCACGTCAAATTTCACCCCAAATCCAAAAGACACCAAAATTGAACCAACATGCCAAGTTCATCATCACCAAGTTTAAGTCCTTAATCTCACCATGATGGACTCAAGGTCTTATGAAATTCATCATGACAAATTCCCAACTCTATTTAAAACCAAATCCATACCCAAAATCAATCCTTCCATAAACAATTCTAAAAGACCACTAATTTAAGCCTAAATCTCAAAATCAATTAAAATAATGAGCCCACATGACAAAATCATTTCTCGTCTTCATCATACCAAAATTTGATCAAACCTAAGGTATGAAATGACATGAGTAATCAACCTCATTTAGAATTTATGAAATTTGCCTCCATACTTGAAATTTTCCGCCTCCTTATTTGATGTAAGCCATGTAGGCTCTACATGAGCCATGGGAAACCCATGTGCCTTCATCAAAGCCACCTGAAAACCATAAAGCTATGTACAAGCCACATGTGAGCCATCGTGCCAAAAATAGCAAAAGGAGGATCCTCTTTCAAAATCCCCTAAAAAGTGCTTAACCACTCTAAAGTCTCACTTAAACCTAAACTTAATCTAAATCCACAAGAGGGAACTTGTCCATTCACTCCCTTAAGCTGACCACCAACCCTAACCACTTTGGTGGATGAACCCAACTGACACGCCTTAAAATATGTTATTTTTATATATACATTTTATGCTTAATTTTAAGGATATTGTGCTTTAATGGTAGGTATATTGTGTGTTTTTGATTTTAAGTTCAATAAATTAAGTTAATGGGCAAAAGGAACAAAACTGGAGCAAAATAGGGTCAAATGGAGTAAAGGAGCAAAAAACCACCTGGCGCCTAGGTGCCAGGAAGTTAAAATAGGCTTCTAAAAGTTTGGCGCCTAGGCTCCAGAAATGGTTTTGACTTTTATGCAATGAATTTGGACGATTTTGAAGAGGTGCTTGAAGTTACTCTTGGTGATTTTAAGAGCTTTATTTAAATGAAAAATTGGCTTGTCTAAAAAAAGGGGCACAAGGGTGTGTGTGTCTGTGTGTGGCATTGAAGAAAGGCTTTTGGTTGGTGGTGAAGAGTTTAGGAGAGGGCGTGAGGCTCTTTTGTGTGTTTATGTAAATTGTGAGTGAGAGTCTTTGTAGTTGTTGACCTCACTTTTGGTTGAGGTCTAGAAAACTTCTTTAGTAGCCTAGGTCTAGCCATAGGACTTTCCTATTGACTAGTCTTAGAAAATTAGAAAAGATACCCCCACCATTAGAAATTCAAAACTCTTCTTTTTACTCAACTTGAAATTCCACATATTGATCTTAACCTCTAGCATTTAGTAGATAAGATCATTATAAGAGAATTCAAGAAGAGTCCCTATAGGATTACTTGCTTTAGGATTGACCCTGGGTGTTGACTTAGAACTAGGGTACACCATATCTTCACAATACATTAATCCATGGTTCATTTAGAACGGATATCTATCCAATTCTATGTGAAATGCCTAA